>NC_134582.1:28852500-29152500 GCF_037038515.1 Microtus pennsylvanicus | reverse complement strand
TCCTCTGCCCTCGAATAACCCCACATCCACTCCCTTTCCCCATCCACATGACTTTGTGTCCTGCAGTCTGTGCTGTCCAGATACACTCGTGGATGTCCAACCATCCACGGAAGCCTATCAGACCAGGTGCCACAGCCTTAAAGAAAATGGATTCCCCCTTCCTCTGGAGCCACCAAAGGTTTATAGTACCTCAATTAGTGAGTAGACTTCCTGCCCACCTCTCTAGGCCATGCTTGAACAGATCTTGCACACGCTGTCTCAAATGCTAAGCATTTATATTTGTAACTTCCATGTTATAGCTGGAAACCAGCTTCTTTTTAATCACCTACTGTCTCCAGCATTTATCATCTCTCCGCACCTTCTTCCACAATAATCCTTGAGCTTTGAAAGGACACCATGTGATGTAGATATTCCATTTAGGCCTAAACATTCCATAGTCCCTTATTCTTTGCACCTTGACAAACTAAATGTCCTTGTTAGTTGCATTCTGCTGCTAAAAGAATCTTCTCCAATGGGTATTGAAGGATGTACCGATCTATGAATATAAGCATAAGTCATTAGCAGTCAGTTTACTACTGTGCGCACTTAAAAAACATAGTTGTGGTAGCCTCTCCCCTATGGCCTGTAAAGTCATGGATCTTGGCCATGATAAAGGTCTGGATTTCATCATGTGAAATCGTACTTAAATTCAATTAAAGAGTGATTGGTTACTCCCATGACATTTGTGCCACTGTTGCATCAATGGGTATGTCCTATCAAGCTGGGTCCTTATTACAGACTGCAAGGTTTATAGCTGGATAAGAACGATGGTTACTTTTGTTGTCTGATAACACACATAGCATATTTTCCAGGACTGTGGACGTTACCCAGGAAACATGGACCTTTCAGGCAAGTAACAGCTTGATTTTTTTTCCATGTTCTGACTCAGGTAGGCAGTATCTTCAGCAGTAGGGTCTCCCTGTCAAACTCTGCAAGGTAATCAAGAGTATTTGGAAATAGCCTATAATGCTCACTGGCTAACGTCTCAGAGGAGGTAACCCATTTCCAGCACTGGGCTTTTGACTTGTTAATCTGTGGTGTCCAGCATGGATTTTTTTTCACCTTGTTGGAGGATAACTCCATTTAAACTCATTTTATATATGTATAAGTAGGTATTTTAGGAAAGCTTTACAGTAATAGGTTTCCATATAACTTTTTTTAAAAATATTTATTTATTTTATTAAGTATACAATATTCTGTCTGCATATATGCCTGCAGGCCAGAAGAGGGCACCAGATCTCATTACAGATGGTTGTGAGCCACCATGTGGTTGCCGGGAATTGAACTCAGGACCTTCGGAAGAGCAGGCAATGCTTTTAACCGCTGAGCCATCTCGCCAGCCCTCCATATAACCTTTTCAAGAAGTCCTTAATGTTTTTTTTTTGAAGCAATGGAATCATTTTGCCTAAGGAAACATAGTTCATCATGTCAGGCTTCTTGTCCCATCACCACATCTGTGAGACTCATTCATACTGATTCAACAGTTCATTCTTTTAACTGAAGAAAAAATAGATAGTTTATCATGCTGACTTATCACATCTTCCTAGGATTTCTATTTGGGCTATTTCCATTGGTGAATTAAACAAATGAAAATACAATGAATAGTTTTAGTATGTGCATTCTCCTTGTTACAAGTTCAAGTGTAGAGATTAAGCAGAGGCTTGTGTTCATTTGAAGTAGATGGCAACATTCTTCTTAAAGGGCTTGTAACAATTTATACTTGTAGGAGCAACACGTGACAGCTCTGTACCTTAGTTGCTATTCTCAGCTGAGCATCAGTTTTGAGTATTATTTACCTACAATAACGTTCACCCTATGAGTTTTACTAATGCAAATATCATGCAAGCAAAACTAGCATGCCATAAGTCACAAGATACACCGTTTCCTTCTCTCAATAACATTTCCTTGAGCCCCTTTGGTTTAAGGCTTCATAAATTCCAAACTCTGGCAACTACTTATAAATCCTAGTCTCTCTGTATGTATATTTCTTAAGAAGGTCATATCAATGGAATTTTACATTAGAAAGATTTTTTTAATTGAGCTATAATTCATCCCTGTCTTTATTTAACCTGCTTTCATCCCTTACCATCATTTTCATCCCTCTCCATCCTCTTCCCATGTTGGAGGTACCAATTCACCTGTTGAAGGCCACGTGTGCTGTCTTCAGTTTTTACCAACTGTGAGTACAGTCACTATAAACATACGCACTCGGGACTTTACAAGAACGTGTTTGAATTTCCCTTGGAGAAATGCCTAGAACTTGATTATAGGTTGTGGTAAGCATATGCTTAGCTGTACGGTAAACAGTTCAAACGGTTTTCCAAAGTCAGTGTGCCATTTTGGATCATGCCTAACCCAAACTGGTGAGGGTTCCAATAGCTTTGTAAGCACACACGATTTGCCACATCTGTGGGACTCCCTCCTCCCCAGTTGTAGTCATTTTAACAAGCATGAGAATCATCTTGCTAGGGTATCAATATTAGTCCCCCAAGGACAGATACTGAATGTCTTTTTGTGTTTTCTTGCCACCCACTTGTCTTCTTGGTTCAAACAGCTGTTCAGATCCACTGCTCAGGTCCAGGGTTTTGTTTTGCCTGCTTTGTTTTGTTATATTCTAGATACACACAGTAACCAGGCACAATCCATAAGCTATTTTAATCCAGTATAAGATTTGTCTTTTTAGTACTTCGGTAATATTGCTTGTAAGTCAGAAGTTTTAGCTCTATTGAAGTCAAGATCTTCAGTTTCCCATTTTATGGACTGTGATTTCGTTTGATTTGATGTGATATGTTTCTGTCATATCTCAAGAAGTTTTAACCAATAGGTATCAAAATTTAAGAATTTTATTTCCATTTTCTTCTAAGAGATTTTTTACATTTTGATTGTTTGATTCTTTTGTTATTGGTGTGTGTGTATGTGTGTCTGTGTCTGTGTGTCTATTTGTGTAGTGTATGTCCATGTGTGTATCCAGAGGGCAGTACATCCATGAACACACATCTGGAAGACAGAAGACACACATGTATACATCTGTCTTTATCATTCCCCATTTTATTATGTTTGAAATAGAAATGTGAACATTTATTTATTTAGTGGAGGATGTGTAGGGATGCTGGAGGAATACTCATGGGATTCAGCTCTCTCCTCTCATATGTGGGACCTGGGAAAGGCTGTAAGCACCTTGACCTTTTCAACCAGCTCACCAACCCTCCAACCTAACGTTTTCAGACAGGGTCTCTCAGTGAACATGGAGCTCACCACCTCAGCCAGCCTGGATGGCCAGTGTGCTTCCAGCTTCCATGATCTGCCTGTCTCTGCCCACAACACTGAGTATAGGCAGGTATGGTAATGCCCATGTGTTTTAGGAGAGCTAGGGTTATAGGCACATGCGACCATGCTGGGCATATTCCTCCAACATTAGTTTGCAGATCATACCAATATTGAGCCATTTTTCTTGAACAATGCTCTTAAATTATTGCAAGGCTTGCTTAATTAGGGAATCTCAGGAAACAGAAAATTTTCATTTCGTTATCTATCACTCTTCCTGGCTCTTAGAGAAATTTCCGAAGATATCTACTTTCCCATTAGAAAGCACTTCTCTGAGGCAGGCGTACAGCTGACTGAAGAGCTCATTCCTCCAAACTAATTTCAACTCAGAGGTTCCAGATTGTAGAAAAGATACAGAGACACCAAAGCAGGATCAATCACCAAAGAAATGCATCTCTGTGCGTCTTATTTAAGTAGCTGCTATTCCTGCAAGTACGTGCAAATCTATCTCAGAGTAAAAATACCATATGTTGGGCTGTTAAAATGGCTCAGCCAGTAAAAGCATGTGGCTATTTCTGCGATTTTGACATCTCACAAATATTCAATAACTGGAACCAGCATACTTCTCAACATTGGCTTTGTGTTCTTTGAGCATCTGTTGTATTGTTGTGTTGTTTTATGGGAGCTTTCGGAAATCTGTTATTTGGTCCATTTGGAACACTTATATGTAAGTATATGAGGTTGTTATTGGTAAGATAGTTCTTGAACAGCAAATTTAGATTTATTTTTAAGCATGTGAATGTTTGCTTGCACATTTGTGTGATAGTATGTGTGTGCCTGGTACCCCCAGAACTCAGAGGTTTCCGATTTCCTGGAGCTGGAATTACGGATGATTGTGTCACCATGTTGGTACCCAACCTCGGTCCTCTGCAAAAACAGTACGTGCTCTTAAACCACTGAGCAATCTCCCTAGCCCCACACATGATTTCTCTGGATTGTCCACTTGATTGGCTCGACAAGGATGGAGCAGATGCTTATAGCACCAGCCAGAGTCTGTCTGTGAGGGTGTTTCCCAAGATGCATGAGCCGTGTTGGAAAGACCTGCCTTGTTGTAGGTGACAAGAGACCTCCACAGAAGAAAAATGGAGACAGGAGGAAAGCCACTAGCATGTGTCCCCTGGCTACCACGATGTCACTGTCTCCGCTCCACCATGCCCTCCTTACATTAAAGGACCAAAACCAATGACGTGTGAGCCAAAGTAAATCTTTCCGCTTGCTGCCGTTTTTCTCAGACCATCACAGAGACGGGAAGGCCAACTCACCAATGCTATTTTATCACTTGCTTCTTCTGGAAAAACTCCTCGAGCCATCCGTTAACCACATGTCAGCTCACAGCAACTTTCCCTTCCCTTCCATTTAAGGATTTTATTTCCTCCTCGTCCATGAAAGTTTCACTGCATGCAAAATTCATAACAGAAAGTTATTTTCTTTCAGCCCTTGAAAGAGTAGTCTAAACGAGAAATCTGCCAGCAGCATTCAGGCTGGTGTTCCTCTGTAGAGAGCATGTGGATTCTCTCTAGCTTTTCTTCTCTCCCTAATACACCTTAGATGTTTTCAGAACTTTAATCAAGTGCTTGCTATTGTGACTATGCTTTTGTTTGATTGCTTTATCTATTTGTGGATCACGTGCCTTTAATCATTTCACCAACTTTAGGGACGTTTCTAGTGACTAGAGTTTAAAAGACTTCGTCACTCTTTTACTGTTTATTTTGGACTCTGATGCTACAGATGTGGGATTTCCACCTTCCCATAGAGCCGTGTGACTCTGTCCTCCCGCACAATGATCCCTCTCTGTCCTACACACGTATCTTCACCTTCATGGCTAGTCTTTGGCCACCTCTGCTTCACTGCTGTGCTCTCTTCCGCTATGATGACCTTTGAGTTCCGTGCTGGTCATTGGCCCCCTCCTTTGTCTGACTTCTGTACTTTGCCAAGCTTTTCTACTGAGTCATTCATTTCAAGAACATTTATAAATGCTTTTAAAAATCATTTTTCATGATGGCCCCTTTAAAATTCATTATCAGACAGTCTGATTCACCTCGACTTTTAGGTCAGCTGATTGCCTTTTCTTGTTCAATTTCTAATTTGCATGGCTTTTGGTAGGAAAGGTGATTTTTAATTTGACCGGGGATTTTTTTTGTCTAGCGCACTAAGAATTTCAGAATTCTATTTAGCTTCTTTTAGCATACAGTGACCTTGTGTGGTCTTGGTCTCCACTGGCTGTTAGAATGTATGACTTCAGTGACAAGCTAACCTTTGGAATCCATGGACTGTTCTTTTCAGTCTCGTGCTCCACATCACTAGGACTCTCAACTATCTTGGGTACTGCTGCTGCTCGAGTTTATGAAAGAATCTTTTCCATAACAGGGTAGCTGGTGACATTTATTGGGAAAAATCTCTGACCTATGGAAGGAAGGTTATTGACTAGGCTGAAATGTGTTATGAATGTTTTCATGACATGTGATGTCTATAGGTTGCAAATTTGATTTCCTTTGCTAAAGTCCAGTCTGGGTTGTTCCTTCTGGAAGAAAATCTGTTTTATGCTTGTTCCACGCCTTTAATGGTAGCCTCTATTTCTTGTATTTTGATCCATCTTTCCACACTCAAAGACAGCAGCATACATATCTCCTCTGTAGTGTTTTTAATGAGAATGGCCCCCATAGACTCCTATGTTTGAAGCTTGGTCTCTAGCTAGTGGAGCTGTTGAGGAAGGATGAGTAGGTGTGGCCTTGTTGAGGAGGTGTGGCTTTGTTGTCACTGGTGGGTGGGCTTTGAGGTTTCAAAAGCCCACTCCAAACCTACCCTCCCCATCGTGCCCCTGCCTGTAACTTGTACTAGGATGCAATGTTGTCAGTGCTGCTCCAGTGTCATGCCTGTCTACTTCCCACCATAGTGATCATGAACTAAGCCTCTAAGACTGTAAGCAAGGCCCACCCTCATCCCAGTTAAATGATTTCTTTTGTAAGAGCTGCCTTAGTCATAGCTTCTCTTCACAGCAGTGGGATAGTAACTAAGATATCTTCTAAATTCTGTTCCCACCAACAATAGCCTCTTTGCTCCTCTCTCTCTCTCTCTCTCTCTCTCTCTCTCTCTCTCTCTCTCTCTCTCTCCCTCCCACCTTCCCTCCCCCTCTCTCTCCTTCGCTCCCCCCTCTCTCACACACACACCAGCAGCAGCAACAACAACCCTCACATGTATGTTCAACCTTCTTAGATAACGCCAGATATCTCATCTCAAGATCTTCGATCACAATCTCTAAAGTTCTGTCTGCCCATGGAAGGTGAATTCAGATTCTGGGGATCCTAATGTCAACACCTTAATATGGGCATATTTCAGCTTTCCACGACACCCTCAGAGTTCTAGCAGTCACCATTATTTTCAAGGCTAATATTTACCCTTAAGGGAGAAAAACAGGAAGAGATGACTAAATCCCACCATCTCACATGGATTGATTCTCCAGTACTATTTTTTGCTTTCAGCTAGTGTCAAATTCAAATTTTATATATTGCTTCAGAGATTTTTTTAATGTAAGTGAGTGATCAAAATGTTTAGTAAGACAAAGTCTGTCAGAGTCATACAGCAAAGTTCGAGAAGGTCTCCCTCCATTTTGGTTCTCTTAGGTTTGGAAATGAGAAAGCAATATGTTTCAACTGCCACCAGGTCAAGGTTTCTCTGTACGTATTTCCAAGAGAGTAGGTGGGATCCTACAAACGCTCTGGGAATATCATGCCAATGACATGATCTTGATAGACTAGTTAAATCTACAAAACATAAATTCTGGTTTTTTTTTCATTATTTCATTCTTTTTATGTAGCATCTACACAACATTTTTATATAAATCATTCTAAGCTTCTCTGCTTCATAGGACATAATATTGAAGAATTATGGCAGAAATTGAATCTCTTTTGAAATTTCATTAATATGTTTTTCTATTCTTCTGAAATTTTGCATTATGCTACCCCAATTGATTTTAGAACTTGTCTGCTTGATCCTGAACATTCATTAATAATAAGCAATCCAATGTCAGCTTTCAGATAGCCTGAAGAGAGATGAACTATAAATAGGTTCCTATATCAGTTTCACTCTTATCTTTATATTAAAATATCCATTTCAAAAACTGTGTATATTGTCTGTCTTGTGATTTTACAAAGAAAGATTTATTTTGGAACTAGAGAGATGGCTTGGTGGTTAAGAGCACTTGTTGCTCTGACAGAGGACCAAGGTTTGGTTTTTAACACCCATGTGGTGGCTTACAGCCATTTGTAATTGCAGCTCCTGGGGGTCCAATGCCCTCTGCAGGGTCCAGGCATGCATGTTGTACACATACACACTTAGATTCTCTTAACAACCGTATGCTTTCTACCCTGTGAGCCATCTCGGACCAAGGTTTGGTTTTTAACACCCATGTGGTGGCTTACAGCCATCTGTAATTGCAGCTCCTGGGGGTCCAATGCCCTCTGCAGGGTCCAGGCATGCATGTTGTACACATACACACTTAGATTCTCTTAACAACCGTATGCTTTCTACCCTGTGAGCCATCTCTCTAGTCCCTGCCCATAGAGTTTCAAAATCATTGTCGGTATCTAAATTTTTCATCCATCTGGACACTGAACGTTTGTGACATGCTTGATAGGTGACAGGCACTGTCAGCCTGAGGGGATATACAGATTAATAGACTGATAATCTGGCAATCTTTTCCATCATCTGCTCACAGAGCACCATTTTCCTGGCCCGGCGATCTTACCTTGTCTTTGTTCACAGCTGGTCTCTGCACATCACTTTCAAGTCTCTTCTTTTCCTCAGCACTTTCCAGGACACTCAGCAATTCTGGCCTCTAACTTGCCACTGTTTCGAGCACAGATGTGACTTTTGTTTTTATTCCTTCTGCCTCTTCTCCATGTCCTTTTATTGTGCAAGTTGTGAAGAAAGCTTCCCATGCGGCTAACTCATTTTCTCTAGACATATTTTTCTCCCTATCAAATGGAGACTATGTAAGGTTCATTTTTATTTCTTTCTTTTCTTCTTAATCATTCCCCTTCAAGGCCCATACAAAGGACAAACCTGCTTTAAAATTTTTTTGCAATATTCCTTTTAATATGATCTTAGCTCAGGTCTGATTATAGCCAGCATTTATTTCTTTAAAAGGAACAATCTCCAAGGTACTTAACTTCTTTATTTCTCATTGAGAGTAATTTCTAGTCTTTAATCAGAATTATATTCAGAGGAGCAGCATTGTAACCTCTTCATTAGGTTTTAGAAAAAGGAAGACACATGGACTTCCTGTCTATAGTATAATTAGATTCTCTGGGGGGTTGAAACCTATCATACCTTTATCATAATGATAGTTCCCTTTTCTCTACTGTTTATAGCAAAGTATCATGTTTAACAACAATCTGATTATTTCTGCAAAATGCTTTTCTTAAACAAAGACATGTGATCCGTATTCCATCAGGTCTTTCTCCGAATTATTACACTGCTTCCACATACACCAACCCTCATAGACTTTTCTTTTGGCTCCACTTAGAACACACCAGCTGTCTGCAGGGCTATCCACAGGGTTAGTTTCCTTGACTGAAATGCAAGATCTCTAGTTATTAATATGGGCATCAGTTCTTGCTGACGATTCCAGATAGTGGAGGTGACATAATGGCGTGTGTGTTTGGTGACATGTATCACCTAGATGCTCCACTGACATGCAGGTGGTGGCTGCTCTGGAAACCAGCAACCGTCTTAAGCCTGTGCTACGGTGGGATGGGCATTCTCACTGATTTTTCAAAGGAGCAGATGCATCCTGTGTCTGCAAATTAGCAACATGAAGTCCCTTGCAAGAGTTCTTGGAGCTGCCCCCCCCCCCAGCTTCCAAGACCCCTCCTGCAATTATTTGGCTGATTTTCAAACACCCATATCCTGTGACGGGCTGAGCCATTCCTGTCGGTGCTGCAGCATCTCTTTCTCTCTCTTTCTCTTTAATTTCAGTCCTTCGAGGGAAAACAAACAGCAGCAACAAAAAAATAAAATAAAATAAAAAATAAAACCCTCAAGATCAAAAAGCAGAACAAAAATACCCTCGCATACAAACAGAACATAACACATAAAATCACCTTGCAATTGTGTAATTATAACTCTTATCTTAGCCTTCTCTGAACCTGGATGTCTTACTTCTGGGCATAGCTCATATTACAGTGATTCCTTGATTTTGGTATGCTTGAAAATTACCTGGAAGACTTTTCAAAGATGCAGATTTTCAAACCCTGCTTGCAGTCTGATTCAGCAGTCTGGCTGGAAGCCTGTAACTGTGTATCCGTAAATGTGTCCCCCCAGGTGACCTTCGTGCAGGTGGTCTGGACCGTTAGAGATGCAGGCTATAATCTCTTCTCAGTTTAAATTGGGTTTTTATTTCTATTTTTATCCAGCTTATGTTTTCCTGTGGCAGCATATAGAATAGTGAAGATATTCATCTTGAATTTCCCCACCCTAGCTCAGCCAACTTGGCCTCAGCTCTCCTGAGATGTGGACCCGTCAGGATCCTAAGGGCTCAGAGGACAAGAGGGAGGCTTACGGCCCGGAGTAAACAGCCCTGAGTATGTTTGCCGCGGTTGCCCATCTGCGAAGCCCAGTTAAGATGCGTCTCAACCCACCCCTGATAACAGCAACTTTGCACTCTTGAGAGAGTCCTTATTTTAATATTTTATGTCAAATTAGATATTACCTTCCCATAGTCGGGATTCTTGAAAAATAGCATGCTTACATAAAATATTTAACTGCTATTGAATTTATGAGGCAGCTAATGCTACGGAACCCTAATCAAAAGCAAAATACCACACGATGAAATGGCACGGCTTCAAAACGCGGAGGGACAAACTTTGGCCTAGATTAAATGTCACCAGTAAAATGCTCGGTAATGAAATGAGCAAGACCAAAGGTCAGGCTTCCATAAAAATCACATTCTGGCTCCAGCTTCATTTTAAATCATTTTAGATTATGAGTGGTAGGCTGCCTGGACTTTCAAGTGAGCCAGCCACCTTGCGAGCTTTAGCCGGGTGCTGTTTAAGGCATGTGAGCCGTGCCAACGGGGAGGCTGCCCATACAGTGATTTCCTCTTCTTTCTCTTTTTAAAAACCCTTTTGCAATGTCTCGTTTTTTTCTTAGAAGAAAGTTCTACAACGTAGTTTGTGATTAGGCTGCTTTGTCTATAGTCACCCACGGAGAGGAGAATTTAGATCGAAAATAAAATCTTTGTACCTGATTGGCCTGTGGGCTACTCCATAGGGCATCGTCTTGATGATTGATGTGGAAGGGGGAAGCCCACTGTGGGCAGTGCCGCCACTGGGCAGGTGGACTTGGGTGGTGTAAGAAAGCAGGCTGGGTAAACTATGTAGTGAGAGCCAATACGCAGTGTTACTCCATGGTCTTGCCTCCAGGTTCCTTCCTTGAGCACCTACCCAGAATTCTCTCAGGGATGGACTGTGACCTGGGATTTGTAAACCAAATAATAGACTGTTTTCTCTCCCAAGTTACTGTCAGTCATGGTTTTTACCAGAGCAATAGAAAGAAAACTAGAACAGTGGTGTGTGTGTGTGTGTGTGTGTGTGTGTGTGTGTGTGTGTGTGTGTGTGTGATATGTACTGTGTGTATAAGACGGCAACGTTCATGAATCAGGTCTTGCTTTCTTCTACCTTGTTCAGGAAGTATCTCTCTTGCTTCTATTAATGCACCACATGTGAAAACTATCTGGCCCTGTGACCTTCCTGACGAGTCTCCCATTTCAGCCTCCTGTCGCACCTGAGACCTGAGAATGCTGTTTTTACAGTTGTGCACCATCACATCTAGTATCCAGAGACTCAGGTAACCAGTTTTGAGTGACAAGTACCGAACCATCTCACAGACCCCGCTAATATATATATATATATATATATATATATATATATATATATATATATATATATATTAAACATGCTAGTTGACTCAAGGACGACCCAGTTTATGACTTGTTCATTATTTTTAGCTTTCATTTGATTCTCAGAAAGCTCAGATTGGGGTCTATAAAACATGGTAATAATCTCAAGTATGTCAATTTGTCTATAGAATGCTCACTAAATTCAATGAGGGGGGAAAGGCTAGCAGTTATCACTGGGTTAGAATAAAGTGGTACTAGGGAGATACAAGTTCTCAGACACTTAATTCATACAACCTGCTAGTCTGTCACCCACCTAATCTCTCCCTGCTGTTTGCCCCTGTGGGCGTTTTAGCCACAAGGTTATATTTTACATGGGAAAGTCCCTTCAAATTACAAGAATACACACACATATCCTCATGACCATCACCCACAGACTCCTCCAAGATCTGCAAAAAGATGGCTGCTTTTGAAATAAGAACTTAGAACTTAGTTGCTCCCCTTGCTAAAAACCCTGCCTCTTCCCTATGGCTCACTAAGTGACTGAAGGCAAGAAGCAAGCCGGGCATCTCTTTCTTCATTTTGTGTTTGTTTCCTTTAGCACTGAGATAAGCCATTGCCCTTAACCTCCGTTCACACCCAAGTCCTGGAAGAGCAAAATCCCAGGCCCTAAGCATCTCCCAGATGAGAGCCCTATCCATGGTGCTCAGGTCGTACAACTAATCCTCCCCAGGGACCTTATCCTTGAAAGTAAGAAGGGAGTCTTCAAACCACTCTTCCAAATGACCATGAAAATTGTAACTCAGCCAAGAGTAAGTAAAAGACTTTGCGGCACAACAAGCCAACATTTGCACAAAAGCATTCTGCGGTTTATAACAAAGCAACCTAATTATTTTCTCTAGCTTATTCCCCAAAGCCGTATTTCATTTGCTAGGCTGTTCGGAGGGCTGTCCAAGAGGGAACAAAACTGCTGGAAGAATGTTCTTTCCCTGAGAACAAGCTGTGTGCTGTTCGTGTCAGGCACGGTACTGGACTCTGCCATACTTTAGAAGAATTCCTATCAGTATCATTACCACAGTTAAACGAGGCTAGTGTTTGGCAATGTAGCAAACATCTGTGTAGTATGAGAAAGCAAAGACGTAATTTTGGCTAGGTGTTTCTCAGATATAAAACCATTAGATTACACAAAATAGCTCGGATTCCATGGGTCACTGATTTTCTGTTTGTTTTTTTTTAATTTATTTTCTTCCCCTTGCATGATTATCCTTAAGAGTCAAACCTTATGACAAGCTTCGATGCGTTTGTATTGCTATTTTTCTTGGAGAAAGAATCATTTAGAAAAGAAAAATATTTTAGCGGCTCCAGGATAGACTTGGAAAGTCAGAAATAATCCCATGAGATCCTCAAACCTCTATGTCAAATAAGAAAGAGGCGTTCGTGTGTTCGCGGCTCCACTGCGGAGCTAATCAACCTGCTTAGCCTTACAGGGTGGCCGGAGCAGTTAATTAAGAGCCAAGGGAACAGGGTGCTGCAGATCAGGGAACAGTTTGCAGTGTGCGCAGGGTGAAGCAACTTATGGCCAGTGCTAACACATTAATCCCCAGGTGGCTAGCCACTAGAGTTAAAGAACAACAATGTCTAAATTGGGCTTTGAATAATTGATGACAGCTACTGAACTATTAAAAAAAAAAAGTCTGGTTCTTCTAGGAAACCTATGTGTCTGTAATTGCCCAGCCGGTTTTCTCTCATTGCTCACAGGTCCTCCCAGAATGTTTGCTTTGCTCTGAAGCTTCGAAACTTCCAGTGACATACTTTTGATGGGAACGATACAAAAGGGCTAAGCTTTTTTAAAGACCGCCAAATTAACGCAATTGACTTCAAAAACCCACGCCCGCAATTTTTTTTCACGTAGATATAGGTACACAAAAGGAGAGACATCGAAATGGAAAATTAGCTCCTTCCACCGAGCATCCCTGAGTGTGAGGGGAGGATAATGAGAGTGTTCACAACATCAGGGAGTTGGAGATGAAAAGGAAGTGCTTTTAATCAAATCAAAAGAGAGACAGGTTTTGAAAGACAGCAATTACAAAGAACCTCATGAAAGAATTAAGTGAAATTCATTTATAAACGCAAATCATTTCCTCAGATGAAAGTGATTACTGTAACCCTCTAACTTTGGGGGAGTACCAGCTGCAGAATCAGCTCCCTCTTCCTGAGCTCTGAACCAGCACAGAGCGGTGCCTACTCCTACCGGCTTCTTGTGTGTTTCCAGCTGTCAAGACTAGGAGCTCCTTATACTAACAGTGTTGAACTTTTGAAAACGAAGGGGTTGGAGATGGAAGCCAGAGGACAGAAGAACGAGAAATTTGGGGATGACTGACCAGTGGGTGAGTTCAAATAAAGGCTATGACATCAAAATTTTTCTGACCGGAACACAAAAACGTCCCACCAGGGACAGAAGATTTACATGCTAGATGGATACATTTTCAGACGTGATACGGCTGCAAGGCAAAGATCTCAGGACTGAAAACTTAGCCTTAAAACAGCCATTCTCAAATTGTAAGGCAGTATTGCTCTAGCCAGGCATTTATGTAAAAGGCACAAATAAGATCGGAGACGTTCTCCTCCACCCAACCAGCAAGGGGAACAGCAGGCATCATCCATCAGGGTGCTTGGGACACTTTAGGCAGCAAAGCATTATGGAGTTTACACTGGGTGAGGACCTAAACAGAACTTTGACACTTTGCCAGGTTTCAAGGCCAACTTCTACGAGCCATTCATGGTCTAATTGTAGTCGATGAGTGTTTCATTTTGGGTGCCAGAAAGGTGGGAAAACACGCCAAAGTGAATAACGGACTGACTATGGCTTCCATGGGCCTTCTCAGCTGAAGGGAGCAAGAAAGTCAATGGAACACCACCATGCAGCTTTCTTGTTGAACGTTTGAAAATGTGCAGTGTGCCAGGATACACGTGCCTTTACACACGTATAGAGGGCACACACCTATCCCTTGATTGTGCACCAGGAGTGCATGCTTGTTTTTGTCACGCTGTATTTCAAGCATGCTTTAAAGAGGTTTGAGGAAAAACACGTCAATCTGTTTCAATAATGGCCTCTTTGAAATTTCCCCTGGCATTTTCAACATGCCTCTTCAGAAACCTGTACACAATTGCAATCAGAGCAAACAAAGACAATTTACGCTTTCAATGAAGCAGCTTAATGCTTTCCTTAAAGGTGTAGCTTGATTAATTTCTTTTATTAGGCTAAGCAGGATGATCCACGAAGAAAGGTGCTGTGTAGCTACAGAGTGTTATTATTCATTATAATAAAGGCCATGATAGCAACAACCCAATAATAGGATATTAATGGACTTTATAACAATCATACAGCGGCATTTCCCGAAGGCAACGAACAGCTTAAAGGAAAACAGCAGAGGGACTCCTCAGTGGCAAGAAATGAATTGTGTTTTTCCAAGGGAAAATGAAATAAACATCGGCTTTCTTTCAGCCTGTTCTAGCTTTGCATCCACATTAGGAGGAGGAGCTCTGATCTGTGCAAGACACCTATGCCCTCCACAAATGCATGCAGGAAAGCTGACTCCCATCAGCTGGTGTTTAATGTTATGAATCCGACTTGTCAGCCTTATGATTCATGAGCATGAGCTGAAAGAGTGTGAAGCCTGCATTCCTAAGGTCTGGGAATAGATTACGGTGTTTAGACAGCTTTCATGTACAGTCCCAGCCAGCCTTGCTGGACATGAAAGAAAATTCAGAAAATTCTCTAGCTCTCCAGCAGGCCCAGGGTGAGTTCTAGGGAGATGAATCACTACTTGCCAAGAGTAAAGTGTGCTGAATATATCACTGAAGCCCACACTAGCAACCCTGGAAAGAGGAACACTATTTCTGTCTATGGATTAACAAAATGCATAATAACCCTAAATAAAGTTGGACATCCATACTGCAGAGGAGATCCATGTCTCTAATTTCATGGCCTAGTGAAAAGAAACTTCAGAGAGAGACCTGTATGATCTGGTACATAGTCCTTGCTGGTTGTTGAATGGGGTAAAATTTTTTTGCTATTCAACAGCAAAATGCCTTCAGCATTTTTGGTAGAATGGTTCAATTCTTGACCATCATTTGGTCCTGAATTTACTCTGTCTTTAGTTATTCAGCCCTTGTTGGAGACCTATTCTATGCAAAGTATTATAGACTGGGTTGCTGAGGTACAAATTTAAAAAGCAGTAAAAACTCAGAAAGCTGGTACCAAAAATAGGCATATACCTTGGCCACAAAAAAAATGTACAGCAAAAGGCCCAATGAGGGTTTGAGAAACAGAAGGGGGCTTTTCTCAAGTCTTACAGGATATAAGGCTATAATGCATGGACTTTATTTTGTGTTTTATGGGATAATCAATGGCTTGACATTTAACAAAAGAAAAATATTAAGGAAATGCAAAAAATGAATGGTGTGGACAAACTCATGGAACAATGATATAATAAATATAGAAGAAGGGCTTGTACAGGACTTGGGATGGGGACAGAACAGAAACCAGGGATGGGGGTGGGGAGAGAGAATCAGACACTGAAGGAGGAGACTACAGAACCTTGTTAAAAACATTCACGGTGCAGACTTCATGTCTGTCCCATGGTCATGCCTTTTCTACAACACTCAAACTTAACTGTGAGATGGGGATACATAATGTTGATGGAAAGTGTCTTGACTGTAGGAGGAGGGTCCACTTGTTTATCCTGGCTGCCCAGCTAGCTTAGCCCCAAACTATCCACACAGAAACTGTATTAATTAAATCACTGCTTGGCTCATTAGCTCTTATTGGTTTCTTATTGGTTAACTCTTATATTAATTTAACCCATTTCTATTAATCTGTGTATTGCCATGAGGCAGTGGCTTACCGGGTAAAATTCCCAGCGTCTGTCTCTGGCAGATCCATGGCATCTGTCTCCTCCTTCTTTCTCCCAGCATTCTGTTCCATCTTTCCCCACCTACCTAAGTTCTGCCCTATCAACAGACCAAGGCAGTTATTTTATTCATTTATGTTAATTGCAGCACGCAGAGGGGATTTCCATATCATCTTGACAAAGGGTGCAGAGGCAGCAGGAACTGACTGTGTGAGAGGAAGTGAGGTTAGACAATGAGATGCAGAAAAGAGAGTGAAACGGGCAAAAGGTTCAAGACAAAATTGCAAGTGTTTGGTGGTGAGGAGCGAATGAAGACTAGTTTGTATTTGTCTTGAGTTACAAGGTGGAGGCCACTGCCTTTAGAGGGGAACACAGTAGGGTGGTAGTGAGGGGGTCAACAAACCAATCTAACTGGTCCTGTGGAAGGATGCCAGGAGGATCTCCATGCCTCGGGGCAGCCGCGGGATATCCCAGAAGTTTCAGAGAGGGTCCAGTAATGACGGTGTGCCAGAAACCAGAGGCCTTGAACCAGACCAATGGCTCATTGCAATGAACATTGGCTAGTAATGCTGATTGGACAAAAGGGTGTACCACCGGGCCAAATGAAGAGTCATTGCCAATGTGAAGTATCTTCATCTTGATCTATCCATTAAGTTTCAGTTCCACTAGAATGTCTGAAAAGTGAAAGAACATGGATTTGACCCACAAATCCATGAAGTCCTCCATCTCTTGTGTGTTACTTTATTTGTCTTCTCTACCAATCCATCATACAAGTCATTACAGGTTTATCAAGCTTCATCGGGATATTAAAAAAGAAACAAGATTGCAGTATGTAAAGGAGAGATTTTTGAATCTACCATAGTCCAAGACAAAAGCAGTCTAGAAGCTAAACCATTATGGAAGTGTGTTTTTAGGCTGGTTACGCGGCTCCTATGTTTGCTATAAAGGTCTCCCTTAATCTGTTCAGTGTGTTGACATCCTTTTTTTTTTAATGTAATGTCCACTTTGCTGAACTACTGACCTCTCCGTAGGCATATACTTCCTTTCATATCAAAGGTTTTCTTCCTATTTAGTTAATTAGTGTAGCAGACTACTTCCCATGGAGTTTACATGAAAAGATCCAAGAAGACTCTGAGAACTCAGAAGCCAGTCTCTCTGTGTTCTTCCAGTGAGTTTGGTATTCATCTATCTTTATGACATTTTAAATGTCTGGTAGAAAACTGTTAGAAGAACACACCCACAATCTGTTTCTTGAGTACCAAATATCAGAGAATTATATTCAATTTTCCAGTCTCAGTAGCAGTTAAGAATTATGCCAATAGGCTGGACAGTGGTGGCGCATGCCTTTAATCTCAGCACTCGGGAGGCAGAGACAGGCAGATCTCTGTGAGTTGGAGGCCAGCCTGGTCTAGAAGAGCTAGTTCCAGGACAGTCAGGGCTATTACACAGAGAAACATTGTCTTGACAAACAAAAGAAAAAAGAAAGAAAGAAAGAAAGAAACAAAACAAAAAGCAAAATAAAAAAAGTGAAAGAAGAAAAAGAATTATATCAGCTAAACAATTCTATAGGACCGGAAGAGGCACAACCGGTAAAGACCTTTGTTGCAAAGCCTGAACCCTTGAGTTCATTCCCTGGAACCCACACAGTGGAAGGAAGTACCCAGCTCCAGAAAGTTGTAGCATATAGTGTGTAGCCTACACACACACACACAAATGAATAAATAATAAAATAATTATATACAAATAATGTAATAAGCAATGTTATAATTTGAAAGTGTCCCCCACAAGCTTCTGTGTTTGACCACTTGAGTCTCAGGTGTTGTTACTCGTGTTGTTACTCGTGTTGAGACACGAGAGGACCTTCAAGGGGTAGAGACGACCTAAGAGAAAGGTGGCTGCTGGAAGACAGGCCTCTTGGCTATAGTTCAGGCCTGGTTTTGGTCCAACTTCTCTATTTCCTTATCACCCAAGTCTAACAAGTATGTTAGACTCGTGTTCCCACTGCCAGAAGCATGAGCTGCTGTGAGCTGTGCCTGCCTTCACGGTCATGATGGAATTTCCTTCCGCAGACCATGGGCCCAAATAAAATATTCCTTTTTGTAAATTGGCTCTTTTTTGTATTTAACCAGAGCAACAAGAATAGCCACAGAGATTAAAAAAAAAATCTGATTGCAGGGAGTAGGGTTAAGGAGGTGATCGTGTGGTTCTTGGGCATTGGGGACCCGTGTGGGGGAGAAATGTCGAACTTTGAGCTGCAGATTCACGAAGGCCATGAAGGCTGTCAGCAGGGCTTGATGAGTGTTTCTAGAGAAAGCACAGATCAAAATGTGGACTCGAGGAGATAGTGAAGGTGAATGGCAGGCTTGGGAGGCTTCAGGGAGGTCAGGCACATCCTTGCAAGCTGCAGCAGAAACGGTTTGTGTTGCATTTTGTCAAAGTATCTGACTACTTTCTGCCTGTGTCCTGAAATTTTTAGTGGGGCTGAACTGAAAAACAACAGGCTACTTCATTTGGTAGAGGAAACTGTGCACAGTGAAGTGTTCGGGGTATTGATGTGGGATTTCCCTCTGTATGCTGTCATTACCGTTAATGAATAAAGAACTGCTTTGAGCCTGTAGGAGAGAAGGGTGGGGTGCAGCAGAGTTAGGCGGGGAGGACTGAACTGAATGCTGGGAGAAAGAAGGGTGGAGTCAGATGTAGGGATAAGTCCCGCCCCTTAGGGGGTGTGTTCGCCTCGGGCTAATGTCTGCCTATAAATTTGGCGAGCGTGCTCCGAGCTGTCTCTTCTACTCTCCTGGTCTCCGCGGGAACGGTGGTTCTGTAAGTCTATTTCTACATTAAAATTATATATATTTTTACAAACTGTCTGCATTCGTTTACGCCGCTACATTTTGGCGTCCAACGTCGGGCTATTTTGCCCCCGACTCAAGCGGGTAGCCCGCTAGCTAACACAGCACCCTCCTGGGTGCTGTTTTTCAGTTCGTGACTCCGGCCCCAGTGCCGAGTCCGAGACATACTCGGCCACACAGGCCCATTCTGCCTACCTTGGCTAAGTTTTACAGCGGAACCCCACTGCCTGAATTAGCGGAAGCTTAAGTACCTGCGGTTTTGCAACCAAAGCTGCCACAGCAGCAGATTTGGTCTGACACAAAGTGACTTGGCCGGGCAGTGGTGGCGCACGCTTTTGATACCAGCACTTGGGAGGCAAGGGCAGGCGGATCTCTGTGAGTTTGAGGCCGGCCAGGCAGTGGTACCACACGCCTTTAATCCCAGCACTTGGGAAGCAGAGGCAGACGGATCTCTGTGAGTTTGAGGCCGGCCAGGCAGTGGTAGCACACGCCTTTAATCCCAGCACTTGGGAAGCAGAGGCAGACGGATCTCTGTGAGTTTGAGGCCTGCCAGGCCGTGGTAGTGCACGCCTTTAATCCCAGCACTTGGAAGGCAGAGACAGGCGGATCTCTGTGAGTTCGAGACCAGCCTGGTCTACAAGAGCTAGTTCTAGGACAGGCTCCAAAAACACAGAGACCAACAACTGGCAGGAACCGATCATTGCAGGTAAAAAAATTTTTCTTTTATAAATAAAATGTCTGAACACATTACTGTTCAAGAATTTAACAGTTTTTTTAATTGTACCATGTGGGAGATTTTACAAGAGGTGTCTATCACGCCACCCCTATGGATCCTTCTGGGATTCGTAGTTTTCATTGGCACCAAATGGTTTGATAATAGAAATATGATAAAGTCTTTACGAGACGAATCCAGGATTCTTAAGGCAGAGATAGAACGCTTAAAAACAATTGAGAATGATAACAATCTTCTCAAGAATCAGTTTGAAGTTCTCCAGACTGATAACAATCTTCTCAAGAATCAGTTTGAAGTTATCCAGGCTGATAACAATCTTCTCAAGAATCAGTTTGGAGTTCTCCAGACTGATGTTAAGGAGAAATTCATTACTATGGAAGAGGGAACAGCTGATTTAAACAATAAGATTCAGTCCCTTTCTGTAGGAAATGAAACATTAACTGAGAGAATCAAAACTGCTGAATGTGACAATCGGATTTTGTCTAAAGCTTATGACAGATTGACGGAAAGATTGTCAATACAAGAAGGCATGGTTTATGCCATAAAAATTATGTCCAAAGATGAGATGTTATCTCTAACGGACAAACTTCATACTTTAGAATCCTCAATGAAGGCTTTGGAACATAATTCTGGACAGGATATTCAGACATTGCAGAAGGCAATGGTGAATAGAATTGAAAAGATTGAGGAATTTCTAAATTCTGATGAAGAAGAGCAAAGGGTAGAAAGGCAAATTTTAACTACATCTGTGGGTAAATCTCTCCGGGACAATTTCCACAAAGCTCTACCTACAGCTCTACCTGCCTTTCCAGTAATAACAACAGAGAAGGTGGTTGGTTCCAGAAACCCTAGGGTCATCAAGGAGGATACATGGGAGCCTGTCCGTATGAATGACCTCAAGGAAATTAAACAGGCTGTCATGACTTTTGGGATGCAAGCTTCTTTTGTTAAAGAGATGCTAAGATCTTGGGCCAAGAGAAACAGAGCAACCCCCTTGGACTGGCTCCAGCTGAGCTCTGCAGTACTTGAGAGTGGACCACAATTGAAATGGCAATGCTTATTCAGGCAAGAGGCTAAACTCTTAGAACAGCAGGAAAAAGCAAAGGGAATTGACATTTCCCTAGATAAAATTCTAGGTGAAGGGCTCTTTTCCGACCCTCAGGAACAAGCTAATTTGGATGAAAACACACTCTCCATGTGTACTACAGCAGCCTTAAGGGCTTGGGACAGGGTACAAGACCCAGGACAGAGAATAGAATCATTTGTCAGAGTTAAACAGGGTCAGAGAGAACCCTTTAGTGACTTTTTACAAAGATTAACTAAGGCTGTACAAATAGGGATATCTGACCCAGAAGCAAGACGTATAATGATTGAGTCTTTGGCTTATGAAAATGCAAATGTGGAATGCAAAAGGATTTTGGGGCCTTTAAAGCTCAGATCAGCGCCTTTGGAAGAATGGGTCTTGCATACACTCAATGTTGATACATTTGATTATGGCACTGAAGCATGGGTAGAAGAAGCAATTTCCAATGGTAAAAGGAGACACCAGAATACCAAATGTTTTAATTGTGGCAAAATGGGTCATATGAAAAGGAATTGTAGACAACGGATTTTCAGAAATAATAATAATAATAATAATAATGCATCTTTCAGAAATAATAATAATAATACATCTTCTAGAAATAACAGAAATAGGAGGACTCAGCCTTCAGGTTTATGTAGAAGATGTGGAAAAGGCAGACATTGGACGAATGAATGCAGGTCTACAAGAGATAGACAAGGCAACCTGATACAGTCGGGAAACGTGAGAGGGGGGGCCTCACAGGCCCCCATGGCAAACATGGTTCAGTCATATCCAGTTTCTGCAGAGAACGTGCCTCATCAGGACAATTAGGAAGCACCATGCCTACTGTTACAAGCAATAATGATCAGAAAGATAAGTTACGTGTGTTTTGGCAAACTTCTATAAATGATCAAAGACCTAAACTGAGAGTGTGTGTAAATGGCATTTTTATTACTGGCCTGCTGGACACAGGTGCTGATGTAAGTATCATTACCCCAGAATCTTGGCATCCGTATTGGCCTCTTCAGAATGTAAATGTTCAGCTCCTGGGAATTGGAACCCTATCTCGAGTAAGGCAGAGCACGAGATGGGTTGAATGTATAGGGCCAGAGGGACAAATAGGAAAATTAAAGCCATATGTAGCCAATATCGCAATGAATTTATGGGGTCGTGACCTATTACAACAATGGAATACCGAAATTAACATTCCTGCTACTTCTAGAGCCTATAGTTCTGAGAATAATATTAAAAGATATTACAAACGGAGAAAACCGGCCATTCGGGCTGTACAAGAACAAGCAATTGATGTCCCTTCAGAGATACCAACAGCCTTGCCTCTAAAATGGTTGACTGAGAAACCAATATGGACAAAACAATGGCCTTTAGCTGAGGAAAAGTTACAGGCTTTAGAACAGCTGGTACAAGAACAATTAGATGCTGGACATATAGAAGAATCTACCAGCCCTTGGAATTCTCCTGTATTTGTGGTTAAGAAAAAATCGGGTAAATGGAGAATGGTGACAGATCTCAGGGCCATCAACAAGGTTATTCAACCTATGGGCCCTCTGCAATCTGGAATTCCTTTGCCCTCTTTATTACCAAAAGGATGGCCTCTCATAGTTATTGATTTAAAGGATTGTTTTTTCACTATACCTTTGCAAAAAGAAGATAGAGAAAAATTTGCCTTCACAGTGCCTACTTATAACAATTCTCAACCTTCGAGGAGGTACCACTGGACCGTTCTCCCCCAGGGTATGTTAAATAGCCCCTCCCTGTGCCAATATTTTGTGAACCAACCATTGCAAATAATACGCAAGAAATTTCCCAAATCTACAGTATACCATTACATGGACGACATCTTGTTATCCGATTCAAACATGGATACCTTGAACAGACTGTTTGAAGAAATAAAGATACTTTTACCTAAATGGGGATTGCAAATCGCTCCTGAAAAGATTCAGAAGGGAGATTCTGTTAATTATTTAGGTTATAGAATAGGTTTGCAAAAAATTAAGACACAGAAGGCACAAATTCGGAGAGATCGCCTACGGACTCTTAATGACTTTCAAAGACTGTTAGGAGACATTTCCAGTCTACGACCAGCTATTGGAATAACACCTGATCTAATAATTCATTTGAACAAAACCTTGGATGGTGATAAAGATTTAAACAGTCCCAGAGAATTAACAGCTGACGCAGAAAAGGAACTGACAATGATTGAGGAAAAATTACAACAGGCGCATGTGGACAGGGTGAATCCAGAGCTCGATTGTATTCTTGTCATACTACCATCAAAAATTTCTCCTACAGGAATTTTAATGCAGAGAGATGATATTATTTTGGAATGGATCTTTTTACCACATAAACCAAGTAAGAAACTGAAAACTTATGTGGAAAAAGTCTCTGAGTTAATTATAAAAGGCAAGCTGAGACTTCGTCAACTAGCAGGCATAGACCCAGCAGAAATTATAGTGCCCTTCACTGCTGATGAACTAAAGAAATTATGGGAAGATAATGAACCATGGCAAAGAGCTTGTGCTAATTTTTTGGGAGACATTAATAACAACTATCCAAAAAGCAAGCGGCTTAACTTCATAAAGAGAACTTCTTGGATTCTTCCTCGAATCGTCCGTGATGCTCCAATAACTGGAGCCCGTACATTCTATACTGATGCCAATAAATCAGGGAAGGCAGGTTACAAATCAGAAGACTTGGATAAGGTGGAACAAAGTCTGTATAATTCTGTCCAGAAGGCAGAATTATATGCCATTCTTATGGTGCTGAGGGATTTTAAAGAACCTATTAATATAGTTACAGATTCACAATATGCAGAAAGAGTTATTTTACATATTGAAACTGCTGAATTTATACCTGATGATACTGAACTAACCTCATTGTTTCTCCAGGTTCAAGATTTGATCAGGAACAGGCTTTGCCCTATGTACATAACACACATCCGATCCCATACGGGTCTGCCAGGTCCTCTAGCACAAGGTAATGCAGAAATTGATCAATTACTGATTGGTAGTGTGCTACAAGCCTCTGAATTTCATAAAAAACATCATGTTAATAGCAAAGGTTTGAAGAAAGAGTTTTCAATTACATGGCAACAAGCTAAGGAGATTGTAAAGAAATGCCCTACTTGCTCTTTCTATAACCAAACGCCACTGCCTGCAGGGGCTAATCCAAAGGGCACCCAAAGGAATGAAATCTGGCAGATGGATGTGTTCCACTTTGCAGAATTTGGCAAATTAAAATATGTTCATCACACCATTGACACTTATTCAGGCTTTCAGTGGGCAACTGCTTTAAGTTCAGAAAAAGCTGATTCAGTAATCACTCATTTATTAGAAGTCATGGCTATCATGGGTATACCTACACAAATAAAAACGGACAATGGTCCTGCTTATGTTTCTAGGAAAATGAAACGGTTTTTTGATTATTACAATATCAAGCATGTTACAGGTATACCATACAATCCTACAGGTCAAGCAGTCATAGAAAGATCAAATCGAACTATAAAAGATATGTTGAACAAACAGAAAGGGGTGGAAAACACCCCCAGAAATAGGCTACATAATGCTTTGTTAACCTTGAATTTTCTCAACGCTAATGAGAAAGGAACAACGGCTGCAGAAAGACATTGGATAATGGAAAAGTCTACTGAACTAAATCAACCAGTTTATTTCAAGGATGTGCTGACCTCACAATGGAAGCCAGGATATGTGCTACGTTGGGGAAGGGGTTTTGCTCTTATCTCCACAGGTGAGGAAAAATTATGGATACCATCAAAATTAATAAAGGTTCGGTTTGAAGAAGAGAAGCCACTTGGAAAAGATAAATAACAATTCTTTCATAAGGATGGCGAACATACTGATGGTAAGAAATACAGATAGGTTGGAGGCAGGGTTCTTTTCTTATCTCCACAGGAAAATACTCATCTTCAAAGAAATTGAGGGACCCTGAATATTTAATTACTGATGGATGGACACATTTTGTAAGTATTAATTTTTATTTATATATCTTATTAAACATTTCTTTATAAATATATAGAGCTGGTTTTGAAGTTGGACTCTGGCTCAGTCCCTCTCCAATTCCAAGCCTGTTAGTAAGAGAAAAACCCAGAGTTTCTGGAGTTTCTGTCTCATGTCAAGAGCCATGATATGGGACAGAAAGAAATATGAGTTTAGAAAACATCCTTGCTTTTCTTCATATCTATCATACTTTTCATTGAATATATATATCATGCCTTTTATTGAATATATATATGTATGTATATATATGTCTATATGATTAATGTTTAAGTTTTTCACAATGAACAATGAGTTTTTCCCGAAGTGACATTTGAAGTTTCCAGGAAGAAGATGGGGCCCCACAACAACAACTCTACCTGGTTGATATGACGTCATGATACTGATAGCGCTACTACAAGACCTGTTTTGGATACCAGCTGCACAAGACGATCCCAACTTGGTTAGCTGAAATGGTGCACATCTTGTACAACATTCTGGCCAGACCTCCACAAAATACTCAGAGACTATTTGCAATTTTAAAAGACATTGATCTTGAAATTTAACCATCATTTTACTTTCACAGGATCCCCCAGAAAGAACGTCGCCCCCATGACAGCTGGAAGTAATTCTAGAGGACGACGTCCCCTCTCCCAGTAAAGTTTACCCCTGGGTTTAGGGACATCATTTAGGGGTTGGGAGGTTGGGGGAGGAATTTTATAAGCTCAGGGATCATTTTGAAAAAAAAAAAAAAAGAGGGAATGATGGGATTATAGATTTATAATTGTGAGTTACTGCTTTTAGACAAATATATTGCTATCAATTCTTGTATATTGAAACAAAGTTAAATTATATTGACTATTGTATGCATGCATGTTTCTATGTCTGTTTAAAACATTTTTATGTATTGACATATATTGTATTGATATATATATATAGTATACATTTACCATATTGCAATGTACATTTCTACCTCTGATTAAGATACTTATATAATGTTTGTGCATTGATATATATTTACCATATTGCAATGTATATTTGTACAGTGTTTATATTTGGAGGTCATTATCCTCATTTGTTACACAGTTGTTTATTTTCTTAGTCTTTAAGTTAGATAGATATTGAGAATTATATAGATAAATAGTCATCTAAGTTTGTCATTTATAATCAAACTAATCAGGTTCTTTAGATATATAGAGATTATATTCAGTATAGATAGATAATCTTCAACCTCTTCAAAGAGCTGTAGAAAATGGCCTTTAATCTAACTCAGAGTTTCGTGATAGTGAGACACAATTGCTCCTGGCAACACCACTCCATTCCCTAGAGAATGTTGAGCACCAAAGACACTCCACCTGGAGCCTTTCTATTTGGCAGAACTGGCCTTTGGGCAAAGAAATGCCTATACCTCAACCACTGACACAGATACAGAGCGTGCATCAATGGATAAAACAGGACTGTCATATCCTGCCAAGACAGGGTAAGAGAGTTTTGAAAAGTTCCTTGCCTTTAATAATGGTATGTCAGTTATGTTAGGCCTTAGCCAAAATTGGTTGACTCAACATTGCAAACGAGACTTTGGGTGATTGCCCAGGTAGTCAGTTGTCTCTGTCAATTGTTGCACATTTTGGATATATCTCGTTTGTTGAGTAGTGTTTATTCCCTTCTCAGATCTTTGACTGAGTTGAAGATTATATAATTGTAGTTACTCTTTACATTATTTGGACTCCTTGAGATAGAATGTTTAGCAAAGCTTTTGCTCTCAATATTGTTTGTTATATTTATTATTTGTTGTTATTGTATGTAGTTGTATTTGGTTTAGTTCTGTCTTATTTAGACAAAAAGGGGAGATGTAGGGATAAGTCCCGCCCCTTAGGGGGTGTGTTCGCCTCGGGCTAATGTCTGCCTATAAATTTGGCGAGCGTGCTCCGAGCTGTCTCTTCTACTCTCCTGGTCTCCGCGGGAACGGTGGTTCTGTAAGTCTATTTCTACATTAAAATTATATATATTTTTACAAACTGTCTGCATTCGTTTACGCCGCTACAGTCAGAGAGAAGCCATGGAGCGGCCACTGGAGACAGATGTGCTGAAACTTTGTTGGTAGGCCACGACCTTGTGGTGATGCAAAGATTAAAGGAGATAAGTTAAATTAAGATGTAAGAGTTAGCCAATAAGAAGATAGAGCTAATGGGCCAAGGAATAATTTAATTAATACAGTTTCTGTGTGATTACTTTGGTTCTCAGTGGCCAGGACGAACAAGCAGCCCCCTGCAACAGGGTATGGCATTGCTGTTGCTCACAGCCCCGACCAAAGTGACTGAGTGGAAGGATATGAAAAATGGGCAGTGTTTCAAGGCAAAAAATGTGAGTCCAATAGACCCTGTGGCCAGGGCAGGGGCTGACAGAGAGCTATAATTGTCACTGATAGCCACAAATTCTGCTGTCGGACAATAGGAAAAGTGACTTCTGTGTCAGACTTTACTCCTGAGGCCGTGGTCAGCATTAGTGACTTTTCTTTTGTGTAACAAGTTGAGCCAGGAGGGGTTTGTTTCGGCTTATGATTTGAGGATATATAAGCTATGGTGTCCAGGAAGGCATAACGGCAGTGAGACCCATCCATGGTCTCACATGGCAGCAGAAGGACAATGTATATCTAGTCACACCCACGTGTCAGTAGTTATGAAGTGGGCTGAAGTCAAGGCTAGGCTAAAACTCCCACCACCTGCTTCTGCTAGTCAAGATTCACTTCTTAAAGGTCCTATAATTTCCCAAGACACTGTCACCTGCTAGGAACCAAGTATCCAGACACAGGAACCTATGGTCAAGGAGGTAAGTAGCGGAGGGGGGGTGGCTTTTTACATGCAAACCATAACAGACTGGGAAAAATTGAGTCCATTGAGAGCAAGACATGAGAGTTTTAAGAAGCGTGTGTATTCAAGAGTGCCGTGTGCAATAGAGTGAAAAAAAACTAAATTACAAGCTGAAAAGAAGTTGCAGAGCAAGCATTCCAACCGATTTTCCAGGTTTCTTGCCACAAATCTCAGAAGGACTGGTGTAGCTGACCCTTGTTCCTGCCTCCTATCTCTGTTCAGAAACGTGTGGGCCTCGTGTTGGCATCCTCTGAATGTCTCAAGTGTGGTGGGCTGGAGAGATGGCTCAGTACTTAAGAGTGCGTACCGCTCTTGCAGAAGACCTGAGTTTGGTTTCCAGCACTCACGGCAGGAGGCTCACGACTACCTATGACTCCAACTTTGGGGTACCAGGCACCCTCTTCTGCCCCTGAAGGATACCGCAGATGTATACATATTCACATAATTTAAACAGTATTAAAATAAATCTTTAATAAGAAGGAGAAGGGAGTTGATGCCTGAGTGAACTCAGTGTATTTTGTTTTCTGGTGTTCAGATGATGCTTATAAGAAACTGATGTTAATCAATACACCCGACTGGCACAAGGTGATACAGAGGGTAGATCTATATCTGGGGGCTCAGTTAAGTTGCTGACAATGCTAACATGACCCTTCCTCATTTCCAGACACCATCATTGGAGAGTTTGCTCCTATGGAATGGACCCAGAACAACACCTGTCTCTGCTCTATGCATCTCTGCCCCTGCTATGTACTGCATACTACGTATCTCAGTGTGCAGAACTCTAGTATTCAGCATTATTTGGCTTTTGAGGTTCTCTCTCTCTCTCTCTCTCTCTCTCTCTCTCTCTCTCTCTCTCTCTGTATGTGTGTGTGTGACTCTGTCTCTCTCTCTCTCATTCTAGCTTTCCCAGTCACTCAATTTCTCTGTAGCCCAGACTGACCTAAAACTCAAGGCAACTCTCTTTTCTTAGCTTGCCAGGCACAGGGTTTACTCAAGTCTGATACCACGCCCATGCCCAGCCCTATACTACAATTCTTTAGAATAAAGTTTCCTAAGTAGAGATGGCGATAGAATTTTCTTTTTTCTTTCTTTTTTCTCCCTTTCTCTTTCTTTCCTTCTTTCCTTTCTTCCATCCTCTTTCTTTCTCTCTCCCTTTCTTTTTCGTTGTTGTTCCTATGTATTTCCCACAGCCAAATACATTCTTCATAGATATATTGGTTTACCTGTTAGTAAGATTTTTCTTAATCTCTGGCCATATCCTTATCTCCTTTTCCTCTGGCAGTTAGTTTGCCAAAGAATCCCAATCTAACGATCTCTAAACATCCTGTCCCAATGTCTTATCTGAAGGTACCACCAGCAGTTAGTGCATTCTGCTTCCCACAGACTGCCTAGTTCCTGGCAACGACTCTCATTTTCTTCACATATGTTAACTCTACCGCATGGGTGGAGGAGAAATGCCCTCCCCTCCCCCTCCCAGCTTAAAGACCTGAGGCAAGCGGTGGTGTGGAACAATTCTGTATTCTGTCAATGTTTTAAATGCTGATTGGCCAGTAGCCAGGCAGGAAGTAAAAGCGGGACAACCAGACAGGAAGTACAGGCGGGGCAATGAGAACAAGAGAATTCTGGGAAGGAGGAAGCCCATTCCTCCTAGTCCTGCCCAGATCATGGAAGAAGCAAGATGTGACCTACCCCACCGAAAAAGGCACTGAGCCAGGTGGGAGAGCAGACCCTGAGAGGTCATAAGAGCAGGAGAGCTGCCCCTGCCCCTCATCAGTTGTAGCCCTTTGGAGAACGGTCCCTACACCTCACCTAGGTAACACAGTAGAAGAGCTGGCCCTGAAGGTGTAGGTGTGGCAGAACTGACCCTGAGGACGTGAAAGCCAGAGAATTGGCCAGACTCCTGCTCCTTGCTGCAAGATAAACTAACTCCAGCAATGCTGGAGAGCTCTCTCTAGTGGTGAGGACCGGAACAACAGGCAAGCTGACCAACCCACAACTACCCAGGCCCAGAGCCAGGTTTCTGTGTTGGCCCAGCCCAACATTCACTCCATCTGTGATCTGCTGGAACATGGTGGGGGTGAGTACCGTTAACCCAGAGCTGCAGGATCGTCACAGCATGGGACAGCAATGTCCAGCAAGAGTCCCAGTGAGGGCCCAGCTTTGATGTGCAGCAGAGACCAGGGGCCTATATAAATTGATAAATTCCTGCCTGTAAAAATGTATGGATAAAGGGATTTGCTGTGTGACTCCCTGTGTCACACTGCAGCTTACGGCTTCTTCTTCTTCCTCCCTCCCCCTCTTTCTCTTAAATTTTATTTTGTTTTATTTTGGGGTGGAGAGGGAGATGGGTGGGACTGGGAGACTTGGTATGAAAGACACAAAGAATAATAAATAAACAAAGAAACAAACAAACAATCATGTCCTAGTAGCCTGTCTCCAAGCAAGAAATGTTTATCTCAAGATCATTTTTCTGGTTTTGATGGCACCCAAAATTGAATAGCAATGTCTGTTGTTAAAGAGGGGAAACACACAAAATCAGGTAAAGAAAAGTTTTCTCTCTGACAGGGCACTAGTTTGGTAGGGCAGCAGCTGTGTTCCTGTTCTCATTCGAACACACAACCTTTGTATCTGCCGATACCGGCAAGTTCATGTACACTGAAAAATCTGAACTTCTGCCAACATGCAACCCTCCCCACCTTCCTAACTGTGCTTCTGTCCAGCTTTAGAAATACACACTACACTTTGGTCCATGTCAGAGCCCCAAGGCTTACAGAAAGCCATAAAGCCTTTTCTTGAAGCCCTTGCACCCCTCTCTGCTCTTTTCTCCTGATCCTGTTATTTATCTAATACCTTGTGTTTGCTAACTGTATATCTATCACTCCCTCCCGCAAGACTAAAAGGCTGGGTCATGACCCATTCATTAGCAAACTCCCTAGAATTAAATGCACACCCAGCAGCTAATGTGGACCCTGAAAATCTAGTTCGATAATTCATAATCTTTATGTCACACCCCACCATCAAGACAGTAATCTGTTTAAAAATGTGACTCTTGGATGCAAACACATAACTGCTTCCTGTTGCCTAGCCTACTGAATTAATACTGTTTAACTCAGCAGCCTCAGCTCCTGCCAAAACCCACCCTCCCTCTTCTCGCAGACCAGCTCCAGGGCCCAGCACCCTCCCTCCTTGCCTTCACACATTTTATCCTCCCCTCCCTCTTCTCTCCTCCAGCTCCCCTCACCCTCTCCCAGCACCCCTGCAGAAAGGAAAAACCACTGTCCTGATGGCTCCCTCGGCTCAGCAGCAGGGACTCAAAGCCTCACCCTAAGCTTCCAATTTCTCCTCTTTCAGAGGCTTTGTAGGCAGGTTGCCCTTTCCTGCCGGGGTTGACTGCTTTTGAGCTAGACCCCAGCCCTTTGAGGTCTGTGTTTCTTCTTCAAGCCCAATCCACACGGAGCAGAGTTCACCGGGAATGGGTTCAAATACGGGTAACTGATACTCAGCAGGGAGATTTTTTTGTTGTTGTTTGTTTGCTTTGTTTTTGAGAGAGTGACTCCTTCCACAAAAGGAAGAAAGACTTCCTGCCCCAGCGAGTTGTTGTTACTAACCACACAACACATAATGAATTCCTAAGTTTCGTTTCTCCAGTGTTTCTCATCACTTAGACTAATGCAAGAAATTTATCTTTCAGGCCTTTGTTTCAATTACAATACAATAAGAGTGCTGGGGGCGGGGGATGGTGGTGGCCAAAGCGGAAAGAAAGAACCACAAATATCTATAGCTGCTGGGTGCATCTCCAAATCAAATATCTGTTCTTTATTCGGGGAGGGGCGTGTAAGAAAAAATATTCAGGGCTGGCAAGGGGCAAGTGTGGGCATCTAATGGATCTTTTCTGCCAGCTGTCAGCTGTCTCCACTGAGCCACACACCCTTCAGTGCTGATGAATACTCTTCCGTGTCTGCAGAAAGAGGCAGGGTGGCTCCGGGTGTGTTGTAGGCATTTCAAAGGAATTCTTCTTCCCCATTTCTGCCTGTGTTGTTCAAGTGCCTATTTTCAATGTGCAGTTGTGCTGGGAAAACGTTTTGATTCTTGATTTAGAATGTGCACTCCCAGAAGGTTCCAAGAGGGTTTCAGGCAAAGAGATAAAGCCTGTCTCTTTGTGCTTCTTTACAGCCCGTGCTCTGTGGCAATAATACGTACCCCACACTGCGCTTCAATCCCTGGGTTTATGAAAGCCAGTCCAATTCCTATTTGGTAGGTCTTTTGACATGCAAGTACCGTTCCCTGCGGAGGCAAGCTAGATGCTGCTCTTTCTCTCATCCTCTCTTTGTTTCTCAAACCTAACACAGGGCTCTTTGGGAAACTGTACTGGGAACGTCATAGGAGAAACTAAAGCAGCAAAGAGAAACCCGACTGTAAACAGGAGACCCGACACTGCCGGCTGCCGTAAAGAGCCCCCTTTTATGAAGGTAACAGGACTCTACCCTGTGAGCAGGGCTGAAACAGATACCCAGGCCCCAGCGATCTGAGTCCCAAATTACCGAGGCCAAGTGAAGGCTCACCAGCTCTCTCTCCCCGCTAATGAAATCTGCAAATAAGTCAAATCCAAGATAGCGAGTGAGCCTTTAAAGACACACGGAGGTGGTTAAGCTAAGAGAATGCAATCAGATTCTCTCTGTAGCCAGAGGGACTCCATCTTACTTCAGAAACAACAACCTCCCATCCATCCAGCAAAACACTCAAAGAGGCTTCAAAGATGTCCTTTCTGTTGCCAGAACGCATCTCCGGCATGATAGCAAAGTTCCATACAGTTGTCGGAGGGGAGAGGCTGTGTTTATGCAGAACTTTGCCATGTAGAAGTGGGGATTTGCTGGTTTTTATTTCATAACATTCCCCCCCCCCCAATCAAACTAGCCGGATTGAATTTCAAAACTGAGCTTTCCTTTTGGTGGCCCTGGGAGGTGTGGGGGAGCGGGAGGTTGTAGCGCTTCACATCAAAATCTAATGAAGTTTCTAATCAAATAAATAACCACTTGACATTTATTACCGTCCTTGGCAATCTGCAGAAATGCAATAGAGTAGATATGCCCAGAGCCCCATTGCCCATAGATTTACATTATGCTACCACATAGAATTAAGCTGACATAAGCTCTTTAAGACCCACTAAAGCGGCAGATTTTACACAACTTGTTTAGATTTTTCTCCCCCTCCTTTCTCCATGATCCCATAGTCCCCGAATAACTCTATCTGTTTTCTAGTCCTCATTCTTTGGAGAGGCCTGTCAGAGCCTCCCCCTCAAGTCATTTCAGGCTCTAACCCTGCAGTTTGAGTTTATCTTAGCTGTAAATGCAACGGCAATTTATATGCCCCATGCTCCTGCCTCCTCCGAGGCTCTGGCTGCCAGCTGCATACCCAGCAGTTTAAAGACAGAGCTATAATAAATGAGTGCAGCGGAGGGGGCGGAGCCACATCACAGGCGTTTCTTTCTCTTCCGTCCACGAGCACTGGGAGTCACATAAATGTCATTTTCTAGCACTGACTGACAAGAGCCCCAAGTCCTTCCTCCTGGCATCCCTGCCCCCTCCTCCTGCCTACCCTTCACCCCAGCACCATGGGGACGGGTTTTCTTATTTCTTTCTGTTCATTTTCAGCCAGGGTGGAAAGAGTGCACTGTGACCAGCCAGGGTGCCATGGAGTGGAAGTTAGGAATGCAAACCCTGCCCTGGGTAACAAGAATTTGCTTTCTCTTGGAGCTGGGGTTGCAATGCAATGTTTCCTAGCAGTTGCTGCATTTAACACTTTGACATGTGTAGCTGGGTTGTTGAGGTGATAGATTGGAATGCGATTCAATTAAGGTTTTCTTCTCTTTTTAAAGGTGTCTCAGTGCTAGGTTTTATGTGCCTCAAATATTTCTCCCCCCCCCCAAGTCATTCTTTTTCCTGACCTCCAAAATCTCTTCCCCTGGCACTCTTTGCCTCCAGGGTTCAGTGGGTAAAGTATGCCCCTTGTCCTGCACAGCCGTGCATATAAGTTCACCGAGTACAGTAAAGGCCAAAGCAGCTACAGAGGAGAGAGCTCCCTTCCTGCTAAAACCAGACTGTAGTCTTCTGTCAGTTTGTTGAGGAGAGAGAAACAAGCAAACCCCTTAACAAAAGGAGAGAAAGGAGAGTCGTAGGCTCTGACTCTGTGTTCAGTTATTAGAGCTGCACCGTGTGGGGGGAGAAAGATCAGTGATGTCAGGGCATCTGCTTCCCCTGCCTGCTATGTCTGTGAGCATCTCCAAAGGAGATCTCGTCACGTTAGCATTTTTACGTCCCTGGAGCTTTGTGTGATCTTGATTTTGGGCCAAAGTTGATGGATCTCAGTAGACACTGGTGAAGCAAAAGAAAAAGCTGTGTTGTAAGCGGCCTGGCTTCAGGCAAGGCTGACCAGTTGCCAGTGCAATCATCCCTTGATTCGGTCACCATAGAAAGGTATTTACTCTCATTTTTCTTTCCCAGGTATATCCAACATTTATGGCAACACTTTATACTGAGAAATGATTTAGTAGCTTTATAAACAGTTCGACATATCTTTTGCTGAGCAAATGTGGGAGAGGTACTTACATGCAGGGGGAAAAAAAGATGTTTCCCTGGGGTTTCACAGCCAGGGTGGGAATAATAGCTTATTCCTGACAGTTTAGCATAAGAGCATTGCAATTCATTATAACTACAATTTGGAGAAAATTTTCAAGAAGAAAACAAGAAAGCTAGCCAGAGTGAACTGTATTAATCCCCCCATTCTTTCTACAAAAGATCATTTGGAGCCCCTCCAGCTTTTCTCTTTATTTTGCTTCCAAAGGGTCCTAAATTTGCACAGAAGGAAAATAGATCAGACAGACTCACGTATCCTTGGTGCTTTCTCAAAGCATTGTACACAGCCCACAGACTATTGAGGAATTACAATGCAAGTTGACTACGGCTCCCAAGGTCTTTGAAGCACAGAGATCCAGGAGGCTGTCGTCACTCTAAGAGGTTCTTTGAAAACATAAAGAAAATGTGTACACATTGGCCTGGAAGCTGAGCAGTTTTCTAGACTACAAACAAAGTGGAAAATTGTAACTAAACATAGCATAGGCCAAAGACGACGCAACCTGACAGGTCCAGCGCCTTGAGGGAAAGTTCTTGGTATAAAATATTAATAACAGAGTAGCCAGAGGACACTGGAGAGAACCAGTTGTCATTTAAACTAAGGAAGCAGGCCCGTCATTGAGATGTGTTGGTGTGGAGAACCCGCTATGTGGAACCTTTTTTAAAATGGTATTTAAAACCTGGGATTGATGTTTCTTCCTTGTAAGTGAAGAATTGCTTGTTTGACAAGTATTCATTCATCTGGGCTGTGGTGGCGCACGCCTCTAAATTCCAGCACTCAGGAAGCAGAGACAGGCGGATGGATCTCTGTGAGTTCTTCCAGCCTGCTCTACAGAGCAAGTTCTAGGGCAGTCAGTGGCTACACAGAGAAACCCTGCCTCAAAATAAATAAAACACCACACAAAACCAAAAGCAAACAAACAAAAAGCAAAAACAAACAACCAACAAAAATCCCAAAAAGAATGAAAAAGGAAAATCATTTATTTGTATAACTACTTTTGCAAGTGTCTGTTTGGGTAGTGTGTTTGCATGTGTGTGGGTGGGTATGTGTGTGGAGGTCCAAGGCTGCACATTATTCACCGAGTTATCTCTCAGTTGAACCCAGAACTTACAAATGGCTAGTCTATCTAGCCAGCTTATTCCAAAGATCCCTTACCTTCACCTTCCAAGTCCTGACCATACAGGTGGGCTGCTATGCACCCAGCTTCTATGTGGGTACTGGATATCTCAATCCTAGTCCTAATCCTTCTCTAGAAAGCACTTCACTCACTGAGCCATCCCTTCAGCCCCAACACTTGCTTCTCTGATAAAACTGAAACACAGGCAACATATGTAGAACATTACTTTTATGCATAATTCATGTTTTTTCAGTATAGAAAACTTCTTAGCTCACTTTTATATAATAGACTTAGAAATATTATAAAGTATCTAAAAGAAACAGAATCAAACCTTAGAATCTTATCTCCCTCGAAAAATGAGAGCTGACATGATCACTGCTTTCCTAGCAACACGGTTTGCGGCTAGGAGTAGTCTCTAAAAGAAAGAAAAATAACGCCGAATAAAAGAATAGAAACGACCTCAAAGAGATGTCCACAGAAGACTCTGCTGGAAGGTGACTGGTAGAATGTAAGACACTGATGCTTCCAAACTGGCTTTCTCCTTCAGTTCCGAGCCCCATCTTTAGGGAACTGAGCAGAAGAATCAAAGCAAACCAACCCTAGAAAGGCAATGCACAAAGAGGCTGGGTAGCAGTCCAGATGGCGTAGGCATTTCTCTTCCCCATTTCATCTCCTCTAAGCAGTGGTTCAAGCCAGTTCTGCAAAGGGTCTCGACGGGAATGCATCACCATGTGTTGTGAGCCAAATTGTTGTTCCTTCTCAGTTCGGAATCTGCCTGTTACGTTAACAAGGTACTTTGCCACATTCTCGCTACATTTAGTAGTGAATTATCCATTGTGATTATTGGCAGAGTAAATGTTGGCATCTAGAGTCAACTTCTACATCACGAAGGCTGTTATTCCCGCCAGCTCCCGCCCCTGGCTAAGCTCCGATTTCAGGTAACAATGTGATGTTTATCACCAGCTCCCTTTAAAAAGTTTGCAATTCTAAGTTGTTTTCTTTTAAGCTAAATACATAGGCTTGGTATATTTATACACACTCAGCCTCACTTTGAAAGCATTCTCCCATGTGATGGAAATTTCATTTTGCACCTGAGTTAACCAAACAGCCACATGAACAAAATGATTTTCTTCTTTACAGAAATGTAGCAGGTAATAAAGCTGTCTTTGTAGGAAAGTGAAAACTCACTATGTAAAAAGCACTAATTTGGTGACTATGTTAAACACACTTTCATATAAAACAGTTCCTGCCCTGGAGGAGCTTGTAACCAGTGAAGGGGAGGAGGGCCACGGGGGTAGGGGGGGTTTACAAACCTTGGAAAACAGCCAGACAAAGTCAGCAATAAGTGCTAAGTGATGGGTGTAGAGGAAAAAGGGCTTGCAAATGTCGCAGGAGGAAAGCACTGGTTTAAAGTGGGGCAGCCTGGGAAGTCTTTGTGTAGCTGGGAAGCTGTGAGTTTAATGTTGGCGATCAGATATGTATAATTCCAGTATTCATGAAGCAAAAGCACAGAAGTTCATGAGTTCAAAGCCAGCCTGGAAAATGTTAAAAGCCCCTGTACCAAAATAAACAAAGCCAGGCTGGCAAGATGATGTAGCAGGAAAATGCAGGTGCTCACCACACAGCCTGACCACCTGAGTTCTAACCCTAGGACTCCCATGGTGGAAGGAGAGACTGATTCGCGTCAGCTGTCCTCCGGCCTGCTGTGGCAGGTGCTCATGTGCACACACACACGAAATAAAGAAACAAATGTGATGTGGGAGTGTCATATCAATCTGTTGATTTCATTGGTTAAGCAATAAAGAAACTGCTTGGCTCATTGGTTAGGAGATAGGTGGGAGGAGCAAACAGAACAAAACGCTGGGAGGAAGAGGAAGTGAGGTCAGACTCCACAGCTCTCCTCTCCGGAGCAGACGCAGGAGAGACGCCATGCTACCTGCTCCAGGGAAGACGCACACCATGCCCCAGCTCCGACCCAGGATGGACTTAGGCTAGAATCTTCCCGGTAAGCGCACCTAGGGGCGCTACATAGATTATTAGAAATGGGCCAGAGCAGTGTTTAAAAGAATACAGTATCCGTGTAATTATTTCGGGGCATAAGCTAGCCGAGCCGGGCAGGCGGCTGGGGTGTTTGGGGAACGGAGCCCCGCGCCCCCTATTACTACAGATGACGCCCAGACGTGTGGCTAACTAAACCCACTTAAAAAACCTGAGAAGGCTTAAAAATAAGGGAGAGAGCATTTAACACAGATTTTTGCTGTTTGTTGGTGGCGTGCTGTAGAGAGATTTCCTGATTCAGCAACAGCAGCAGAAAAAAAGCTGCGTTATTTTAAAGTGTGGCTTCCTGGGGCTTTGCCGCCAGTGCAAACTCTGGCTTTATGTTTGTGTTCCCGCTTGGGATCAGAAGGAGAGTGCTCTGAGACCATGACGATGACTCAGAGCTCCCGGCCTGCTCCTGGGCAGAAGGCAGAATCAGGCTTAGGCAGGCGGAAGAGCATGGCGGATTCCTGCTGCCATACAGAGATGTGTTTTCAGACTGCGTAGTGCTCTGCGTGTCAGATTTGGATGTAACTTGGATGAAAAGAATTTCTGTGCTGCGTGCTCAGTCTCAGAATTAAAGTGCTGAGCGCCTCTCCTACCTGGTGGCCCCAGAGCTAGCACAAAATGGTACGTCCGCCATTTTGAAATTTTCCTGACTCAGCTTTAGCTACAAATCCCTGCAGCTCATTAAGAGGTCCTGCCACGAAACACTTAAACGGTGTTGATGAAAAGCTGAACGCATGCTTTTCGGTTTTCAGCCGTAGCAGGAAAAAAGCTGCCCGTTTGAAAATGCCGGCTTTCTGGGCCATCCTGCCAGGGCAAACTCTGACTGTTTGAGGCAGGAGGGCCGGCTACCGAGAGAGGACTTGAGTGTTGTCTGTTGTAGCTTGCTGGCTGGCAGGGACCTTGAAATGCTATAAACATGGCTACAGCCAGTACCTCAGCCAAGAGGCTGAAAAGCTAAGGAATGGGCTACATCTAGCTGTCAAAGCCACGCCTTTAGTCCTACTGAGTGAGATTGCTTGGTAAACTAAAGACTCATGTGGTCAAAAAACAGAGAGATATACAGTAAAGAGAGATTCAAAGACAATGAAAATTTCTAAATGTGTTAAAAATATATGCAAGCTGAAAGTTAAAGTTCTTAAAGCAAAAAAAACAAATAAAAAGGAAGAGAGTTGTTGTGTGTACACACCTTTAATCCCAACACTTGGGAGGCAGAGGGAGATAGATCTCTGTGAGTTCAAGGTGTAGTAGCAAACACCTTTAATCCCAATGCCTGGGAGGCAGAGACAGGCGGATCTCTGAGAGTTCAAAGACAGCCTGGTCTACAGGGTTATTCCAGGTCAAAGATATGTGCTCAAAAAGCAAAAAGTTAAGCTAGGAATGTCACAGCTTAGATTCTTAAGCGCCTAGTGATTTAAAGGCACAAATCAAAAGTGCTCCTGGATAGTAAAAAATTGCAGATTCACAATAGGACAGATTCAGACCACTGAATGAGTCACACTGTTGGATGAATGTACGTTGGCTTGGGAGAGAGAAGAAAAAGAATATAGAGAATAAAGTTAATGGTTTAAAAAGAAAAAAGTAAAAGTAAAGTCTTTAAAGAGACAGAGTACAGATAGTTATAGATATAAATAAAAATAAGCCGCGTAAAGATGGAAAATTCACAGAGAGTCTGGATTATGTACATTGTGTTTTCTTTAAAATTTTTGACTGTGAAGGAGCTAAGTACAGAGAGACATTTCATTATATGGGCTGCCAAGCTAAACCAGAATGGATATAAGGGTATTACGATTTCAGAATTTGGGTCTAAGGATATGATGCTTTGGAGAGATTCTTCTTTTGTTTTCACAGAGGATGAGACTCTATGGATTTCTTCTATTCCGATTTGGTATGATGGACCACGTCCTCCTGAAGGGTTGCTGTGAACATCTTCAAAAAATTGCCTTGCTCAACTGCCAACTGAGATAAACCTGGCACACAGGTTACACCCTAAAATCATTAACGACGCCCCCATTCAGCAGGAAGCAGTTTGGAGAGAAAAAACTGCGCCCATGTTCCCAAATATAGTTTATAAATGTTCTTTTACATTTAAAGGGGGAAATGATATAGGTATGAATAATTTGCATTGATAGAGATTTAAGGTCAATTTTGTTATATGTATAAATGTTTCTGATGTAACTTTTACTTGATAACTGTTTTGTTATATGTAATTTTGCTATGTTAAGGTTAAAGCCTTTCTTTTTTGTTTAAACAGAAAAAGGGGAAGTGATGTGGGAGTGTCATATCAATCTGTTGATTTCATTGGTTAAGCAATAAAGAAACTGCTTGGCTCATTGGTTAGGAGATAGGTGGGAGGAGCAAACAGAACAAAACGCTGGGAGGAAGAGGAAGTGAGGTCAGACTCCACAGCTCTCCTCTCCGGAGCAGACGCAGGAGAGACGCCATGCTACCTGCTCCAGGGAAGACGCACACCATGCCCCAGCTCCGACCCAGGATGGACTTAGGCTAGAATCTTCCCGGTAAGCGCACCTAGGGGCGCTACATAGATTATTAGAAATGGGCCAGAGCAGTGTTTAAAAGAATACAGTGTCCGTGTAATTATTTCGGGGCATAAGCTAGCCGAGCCGGGCAGGCGACTGGGGTGTTTGGGGAACGGAGCCCCGCGCCCCCTATTACTACACAAATGTAATAAAATTAACAAAAACAACAAACAAAAAGTAAGAATAAAGAAATGTCTACATGTACAAAAATAATGAGGGCAGGAGGCAGTGGGGTAATGAAAAGCAGAGATGCAAGTAGATTAAAATACTAAGGAAACAGCTTAAAAGTTAACAAGCCAGCAAATAACTGTTCAGGTTCCATAGGATCCGCACTGTCCTATTTGTTAGGGACATAAAAGTGATGTGGTCTTTACCATCCCAAGATCCTTGGGGCTGGAGGGATGGTTCGTCAGTTCAGATGGCTTACAACATATATGGATATGAGGGTGTGCACACGCATTCCAGCACATACGGCCAGGATGGAAATTGGAGCATACTGAACGGTGGAGTTTGAGACCAAGCAACCTGGGGTGGGAAGGTCATGGCCATGGTGTCTAAGGGCTGTTGTTTATGGAGGATAGGAAGCCTAGACACTGGGGAGATTTCTTGACTTTGAGTCACCCAGGGCTAATTACAGAGTTCCTCACCACTCCCCCACCCTGTCAGCCTCTTGACTGCAATTACCTCCATGCTACACGATGCTACAGTGTCTTGTAAAGAACTGTCTGAAGTATTAATGGAAATTTGAATTTGATAGTACTTCTAGCATCCGTTGACATGGAGCATAAATGTCTAAAAAAGCAATGAGTTTACAAAGTTTGAATCTTAGAAGAAAAAACCCCAAAGGAAACCGAGCTGAACGTCAAGATGAGAGTCGGATAATGTTACCCGAGACTCTTATCCTCGAGGTTCAAGAAGTGAAGTCAAGCGACCCAGAGGAATCATTTGGTTTAGAGTTCAGAATTCCTCTAATCCCTCTGGCCGGTGAAAGGGACATGATCAGTCTGCTGTGCATCTGTTAGTGATTGAAAGCAAATGGGAAACATTGCCTGAGTTCCTGCCCCAGGAACATGCAGTGGGCATGGCCATTGTGAAAATAAACATTGTAAATCACGGCTGACCCAAGCAGACTAATAAACACAGATACATGACCAACATGTGGGAACCGATGCTTTCACAGACGCAGAGCAGGCAAGAAAAAGAATGAGATAACTCATTACAAAAACCATGCTATTTCCTATAGGATCCTTTATATTTAGTCTTAGAAAAGAAAAGCATATTTAATTGATGCTCTCTTGGGAATTCTCCTACTCTGTCTCCTGCTTGAATTTCTTAGCTTCTTTCTTAGGACATCTAGGAGATGGCAAAGGAAGTCTGATTATCTAAGGTAACTCTAGGAGATGGCAAAAGAAGTCTGATTTTTTTTTTTATTTTTTTTTTAATTTATTTATTTATTAAAGATTTCTGTCTCTTCCCCGCCACCGCCTCCCATTTCCCTCCCCCTCCCCCAATTAAGTCTCCCCCCAGCCCGAAAAGCAATCAGGGTTCCCTGTCCTGTGGGAAGTCCAAGGAACCCCCACCTCCATCCAGGTTTAGTAAGGTGAGCATCCAAACTGCCTAGGCTCCCACAAAGCCAGTGCGTGCAGTAGGATCAGAAACCCATTGCCATTGTTCTTGAGTTCTCAGTAGTCCTCATTGTCCGCTATGTTCAGAGAGTCTGGTTTTATCCCAGGCTTTTCCAGACCCAGGCCAGCTGGCCTTGGTGAGTTCCTTTTTTTAAGGTAACTTTATAGCCATTTAAACAAATATTGCTCACAGGTTGTATTGTTCCATATGGGCTGTCATAGAGTGATTAAGCAAAAATAAAATTCATGCTAAGCAAGGAGTGTTACTCAAAAAGAAGAGTTATGGTAAGGCCAAGCTATTTGGTTCTCACCCCCACTGCAGCAACCCATTAATACTGTAAGTTGGGTTTTTGCTTCTTCTCTGTATGCCCATCTTAATGATGCTTGCCCCACTTCCATGCGAACCAGGAAGGGGGAGAGTCCCTGGGGGAGAGGCAATCAGGCAGCTCAGGAAACTCTCAGAAATCCATCAGGATTTCTCAGAGCCAAGGGTTGAATGAAAAACCTCAGCCATCTGTGTCTAAACACAAATATCTTGAGTTCAACTCAAACATCGCTCAACGCTTCAGAAAGACAAATGCCTCCTGCTTTTTTCTCATCTGTGAATCCTGGATTTTGTATAGATTCATACACACATACATAATTATACAGGGCATGGAAACAAGACTATCTAGCGGAAATCAATAGGAAGAGGCTGGAGGGAACGAGAAGGAAGAAGCTGGTGGGGGATAAATATGATCAAAGTCACATACAGTTGTATGAAAATGTTTTATGTAGTCTATCATCATGTACAGCAAATGGATGAAATATATAAAACACACAGGGAAGCTGTCTCACTGGAGGAGACAGAGAGTGCCAGACATGGGTGAGAAGAGAGTGGTGGGGCAGAGAGAGAGAACTGGAAAGCAAGAACCTTTAACACTTTAACAACAACAGGTGAATTCAGAAGTCAGAGGACAAGAAAAACAAAAGGATAATGAGATAATTAAGGTGAGGTTAAACCTTTGCACCCCAACTTACTAGGTCTAAATAGTAGATTAACTTGATTTATGTTGCTATTGTCTTACTGGCATGCCTTTTCTAAACCAGCACATACGCTCTGAACCCACTTTATTTGTCTTATGTTCTTTTTATTTGTTTGCTTTGAGACAACCCTGATTGTCCTGGGACTCATGCTGTAGACTAGGCTGGCCTCGAGCTCAGAGACCCTCCTGTCTCTATCTCAAAAGTGTTGGGATCGAAGGCGTATACTAACACTGCCCAATCCTACATTCTTACAAAGAGACAAATTCTAATTTTTGCTCCATGTCTACTGGTATTGTTATTGTTGTTTTGTAATTAACGGCAAAAAAAATGTTTTTGTTTGGAGACAAATATTGGCTCCTCTTTGACACTGGCCTTAGTGATATTCAAGAACTGATTGTATGAGCCTGTTCCATCTCTGCTAAGTAGTAAGTGTAAGAGCTGACTTCTGCACCGTGCTATTACCAGCTTATATTTTAGATTAGTGTGTGAATACCATTAAAATATTTCTGGAGGAATACTAGTGTCCTAACAAAAAGTCAAAACAATGATAAATAGGTGAACATTAACTATTCCATAGAAACGTTTCCAAGAGCAACCTTAAGGAACGAGTGGGTGTAGTAATATGGGCGGCGGCAGGGTTGGGTCCCCAACACCCAGCCGCTTGCCCTGCCCGGCTAGCTTATGCCCTGAAATAATTACACGGACACTGTATTCTTTTAAACACTGCTCTGGCCCATTTCTAATCATCTGTGTAGCGCCCCTAGGTGCGCTTACCGGGAAGATTCTAGCCTAAGTCCATCCTGGGTCGGAGCTGGGGCATGGTGTGCGTCTTCCCTGGAGCAGGTAGCATGGCGTCTCTCTTGCGTCTGCTCCGGAGAGGAGAGCTGTGGAGTCTGACCTCACTTCCTCTTCCTCCCAGCCTTCCCTTCTGTTTACTCCACCCACCTAAGGGTGGGCCTATCAAATGGGCCTAGCAGTTTCTTTATTGCTTAAACAATGAAATCAACAGATTGATATATGACACTCCCCCATCACTTCCCCTTTTTCTGTTTAAACAAAAAAGAAAGGCTTTAACTTTAACATAGTAAAATTACATATAACAAAACAGTTATCAAGTAAAGTTACATCAGAAATATTTATACATATAACAAAATTGACCTTAAAATCCATACCAATGCAAATTATTCATACCTATATCATTTCCCCCTTTAAATGTAAAAGAACATTTATAAACTATATTTGGGAACATGGGCGCAGTTTTTTTCTCTCCAAACTGCTTCCTGCTGAATGGGGGCGTCGTTAATCAGATTATTTAGGGTGTAACCTGTGTGCCAGGTTTATCTCAGTTGGCAGTTGAGCAAAGCAATTTTCTGAAGATGTTCACAGCAACCCTTCAGGAGGACGTGGTCCATCATACCAAATCGGAATAGAAGAAATCCATAGAGTCTCATCCTCTGTGAAAACAAAAGAAGACTCTCTCCAAAGCATCATATCCTTAGACCCAAATTCTGAAATCATAATACCCTTATATCCATTCTGGTTTAGCTTGGCAACCCATGTAATGAAATGTCTCTCTGTACTTAGCTCCTTCACAGTCAAAAATTTTAAAGAAAACACAATAATACAAAGAATCCAGACTCTCTGTGAATTTTTCATCTTTACGCGGCTTATTTTTACTCTATCACTTTACTTTATTCTGTCTCTTTAAAGACTTTACCTTTTTTTTTTTTTTTTTAAACCGTTAACTTTATTCTCTATATTCCTTTTCTTCTCTCTCTCAAGCCTACGTACATTCATCCAACAGTGTGACTCATTTAGTGGTCTGAATCTGTCCTATTGTGAATCTGCAATTTTTTACTATCCAGGAGCACTTTTGATTTGCGCCTTTAAATCATTAGGCGCTTAAGAATCTAAGCTGAGACATTCCTAAGTTAACTTTTTGCTTTTTGAGCGTATATCTGTGGACCAGGCTGTCTTTGAACTCTCAGAGATCCGCCTGTCTCTGCCTCCCAGGCATTGGGATTAAAGGCGTGTGCTACCACACCTTGAACTCACAGAGGTCTATCTCCCTCTGCCTCCCAAGTGTTGGGATTAATGGTGTTTGCTACTGCACCTTGAACTCACAGAGATCTGTTTGTCTCTGCCTTCTAGGCCCTGGGATTAAAGGCGTGTGCTACCACACCTTGAAGTCACAGAAGTTTACTTTAAGAATTTTAACTTTTAGTCTGCATATATTTTAACACTGTAAATCATTTAAAATTTTTCTTTGTCTTTGACGTTCTCTTTACTGTATCTCTGTTTTTCTGACCACATGAGTCTTTAATTTACTGAGCAATATCAGTAGGACTAAAGGCGTGGCTTTGCCGGCTGGATCCAGCCCATTCCTTAGCTTTCCAGCCTCATGGCTGACGTACAGGCTGCAGCCATGTTTATAGCCACACCTGGCATTTCAAGGTCCCTGCCAGCCAGCGAGCTACAACAGACAACACTCAAGTCCTCTCTCGGTAGCCGGCCCTCCTACCTCAAACAGTCAGAGTTTGCCCTGGCAGGATGGCCCAGAAAGCCGGCATTTTTTAATGGCACAGCTTTTTTCCTGCTACGGCTGAAAACCCGAAAAGCATGTGTTCAGCTTTTCATCAACACTGTTTAAGTGTTTCGTGGCAGGACCTCTTAATGAACTGCAGGCTTTGCAGCTGAAGCTGAGTCAGGAAAATTTCAAAATGGAGGACGTACCATTTTGTGCTAGCTCTGGGGCCGCCAGGTAGGAGCGGCACTCAGCACTTTAATTCTGAGACTGAGCGTGCAGCACAGAAATTCTTTTCATCCAAGTTACATCCAGATCTGACACGCAGAGCACTACGCAGTCTGAAAACACGTCTCTGTATGGCGGCAGGAATCCGCCATGCTCTTCCGCCTGCCTAAGCCTGATTCTGCCTTCTGCCCAGGAGCAGGCGGGGAGCTCTGAGTCATCGTCAAGGTCTCAGAGCACTCTCCTTCCGATCCCAAGCGGGAACACAAACATAAAGCCAGAGTTTGCACTGGCGGCACAGCCCCAGGAAGCCACGCTTTGAAGTGACACAGCGTTTTTTCTGCTGCTGTTGCCGAATCAGGAAATGTCTCTACAGCACGCCACCAACAAACAGCAAAAATCTGTGTCTCTCTCCCTTATTTTTAAGCCTTCTCAAGTTTTTTGTGGACTCAGTTAGCCACACGTCTGGGCGTCATTTGTAGTAATATGGAGCGGCGGCTGGGCTGCGTCCCCAACACCCAGCCGCTTGCCCTGCCCGGCTAGCTTATGCCCTGAAATAATTACACGGACACTGTATTCTTTTAAACACTGCTCTGGCCCATTTCTAATCATCTGTGTAGCGCCCCTAGGTGCGCTTACCGGGAAGATTCTAGCCTAAGTCCATCCTGGGTCGGAGCTGGGGCATGGTGTGCGTCTTCCCTGGAGCAGGTAGCATGGCGTCTCTCTTGCGTCTGCTCCGGAGAGGAGAGCTGTGGAGTCTGACCTCACTTCCTCTTCCTCCCAGCCTTCCCTTCTGTTTACTCCACCCACCTAAGGGTGGGCCTATCAAATGGGCCTAGCAGTTTCTTTATTGCTTAAACAATGAAATCAACAGATTGATATATGACACTCCCCCATCAAGTGGGAATGCTTCAAGTATTCTAAAATGTTTTATCGTGTTTCCTAAACAGCTTCGAAAGCCTTGTAGGATCAGTGAATGAGAGGACACATTCATGTTTTTACACCATCTAAGAGCCTTTGAAATTGTTTTGCATGGGAATCTAAAATGCTAGACTTGTTCTCAGAGGAGCTCAGAGCGAAGGCATGCTCATTCACAATGGACTTGTGCAAATGTAATGAGAGCAGCTTTGGAAACTCTTGCTCTACAATTAGCATCGCAAGAGGAAAAATCTGCAATTTAATACAGCTCTAGACTGCACATCTGCTTGGAGACGTCTGCCTGTTAGCTGTGGCACACTTCCACTTATGAACTGGAAGTTGGATGCAGAGAAAGACAATCTGACATCTGACAGAAGTTTGCCTTGCTTTTGAGAGAAAGTACAGCCAAACACCCCTACCCCTGATGTATAGGCTACCTAGTGCCATGCACTGTAAAGGCCCCATGTGGCCCACTTCTTATGTTTTTATCTTTCCTCTCAGAAGCTCCAGAACCTCTACTTGAGAAAGAACAATCCTTCCTTAAGGATCTAGCAGAGGGTAACCTTCTCTTTGATTTTATTTTCTTACCACAATTGAAATATGCTAGATGGCTCCAACATAATACATTAACTAGTTAAAATAGTTAATTTAGTACAACTGATGAACTAGTAGCAAGAAGCTTCCTGCCTAAAAGAAATCAGGAAAAGTCTGCAGCTTCCTGGAGACATGGTACTAGAGGGGAAAGAAGATGCCCAAGCATTTGAGGAGGACACTCAAATGAATGAGGCCATCAGAAGACACGATAGATGCCAACTATGGTGCATGCTTTGGCTCCGGTGATGTTATTGTAGCCCCCTTTCCGTTCTTAAACGCCACAGTCTCAATGTTTCCTGCCTCCCCAACTTCCTACAGCACACTCTTCTCACACAGTCTGATTGCATTAGGAAGAAGGGCCTCTGGGAGGGGATTAGCTCAGAAAAGGAGAGGAATCGTGAATAAAATTAGAATGTTTTGGAAAGATGTAGTCCAGAGAGACCCTTCCCCTCTGCAGGGTAAAGACACAGTGAAGATTATGTCTATCAGGAATTCAATCAGTTTTCATAGAAGTTGACTGCAGTGCTACCCTGGTCTTGGATTACTGGGGAAAGTAACTATTTCGTACATAGGTTACACAGTTCACAGTATTTGAATGAACACCTCAACAATAACACCATGGTACCGCTTCACACACACGTTTTAACCATCTTCTCCAAAGAACAATGAAGACTCTCGCCCATTAATATATCCATGAGCTTCCTCTATCTCTATAATGATATAGTATTGGTTACAGACTAACCCAAGACATAAATTTGATATTGATTATCTAGTAAAAAAAAACAAACAAGTGGAAGCAGCTGTGTGAGCTTCGAGTTGCCACAGTGAAGGAAAGGCCTTCAACATCACAATCGTGCTTTCTAGAAGTGTTTGGAGCTCACATCTGGAACTCAGAACATCCTTCCTCCATTGTCCTCTCTGCACCTTTTGCCTTCCCCCCAGCAACGGTTCACCTGATTTGCAGTGCTTTGAAGAGGTGACCTAGAACCTCATGCATTAGTGTCTCTCTATGTGGCTCTGCTGAACTTCTCTACAGGGGTAGCGGGCTCTGTACCGGGGAGAGAGAGCTTTCACAGCCATAGTGGCGAGTCTGCCCCTCCTGGTAACTATGAGAAGCAACCCAGCAAGCCCACGAATCTGATTTTTTGTTGTTTCGATAAATGGCAAGTGTTGCCTATGGTGGACAGAAGTGCCGTCAGGTGCAGTTGTTAGGAACGCCTGCATGAGTCCATAGCAACGATGTACTGCACAGCTACTTCCTCCCTACTGAAACAATCATCCCGGAGGAAAGAGGAAAGCATAGACAGTTCAGGAAGCTCAGAGAGCTAGAGTCACAAGGCCCCGCCCCAAGTATACAAAATCAACAACCTACAGAAAGAATCATGGCGCCGACTGTAGGTTGTATAGGGGGTCATGAAGGATAGGCCTTCACGAGCTGTGGCAACTGCCTTGGTGGGCCCTTCAGAGCTACAGCCCTTGAGTTACCCACAGTCCTGGGAGCAACCCTTCACCCATGTTCCTGTAAGCAAATAAGGAATGTCCTGTACTGTGTCAGGTAGAGTGCTGGAGTCCAGACATCAGCTGAACATCAGCATGGCTATGACTGGACTATGTCTCATCAGGCAATGAGGTGGAAGCTTGGGTGAGAGGAGTTTGGGAGGTAATAGAAGAACGAAAAGGGCCTCAAAATGGAGAAGCATTTCAATGGTTATGGGTGTACGTGCAGAGGCTGCTCTCGGGTGACCTCTGCCTAGTTACATGACATTACAAGGCATAAAGAGGAGATTGAATGTGGTTTGTCTATATGTGGATAGTAGAGAGGGGGAAAGAGTGAGGGGGAGAGAGAGAAAGAAAGAAGAGAGAGAGGGAGGGAAAGAGAAAAAGAGGAAGGGAGGTGGAGACCATATAAACCTTATATCTCATGTCATTTTTCAGTTGTCATACACCCCCCCCTTTTTTTTTTAAATCAGGTCTCTTATTGGCTGGCACTTGCTTAGATGCTTATCCTGGCTAACCAGTGAGTGCCAGGGACCCACCTGTCCCTGCCTCCCTACTACTGGGACTACTGTGTCTTCTATAGCTTAACACTTCCAGAGTTATCAGTCTCTAGCCCGTAGCTTGTGACATGTTGAAAGGGGCTGCGACCTAGCAGCATTGCAGTGAGCCGCTGGTCAAGCCGTGATGCCGGGCACGGGAGTGGCCTGGGATGTTACTCTCGCTCACTCAGTCTATACACAGAGAATACCAATCAGCCTGGTGAAATGGCATACTTGGCCGCATTCCACGGTAAATTATGTATGGAAACCCAAGATTCCAACAGTGTATTGTGGTTTGAATGTGCACCCCCATGTTTATAAGTTGATGATCAATCCTCAGTACAGCAATTCTGAGAGATGGGACCTTAAACAGTTACTGCACTCTGAGGACGCTGCCCTCACCGGTGGCTGAATGGCCTAACCCTGACGTGAGTTGGCAATCTCTGTCCTGCATTCATCATAGGACTTGCTCAGTCGTTCCTTGCTCCCTCGATTCCTACCTACCTCATTGAGCTTGTTATCATACAATCTAAAAGCCTGCAGCCCTGGACTTCTCCAGCTCTCGGATCAATGCATTCTGTTGGAGAAACACAAAACAGACTGACTGAAAATGAGGCTAGAATCCGGTGATCTCAAACCTTCCTCATGCTGTGACCCTTTAATACGCTCCCCTCATATTGTGGTGGCTCCCCACAACTGTAAGATCATTTTCATTACTACTTCGTAACTGTAGTTTTGTTATTGTTAAGGAGCATGGTGAAAATATTTGATATGCAGGCAATCTGACATGTGACTCCCGTGAAAGGGTCATTCAACCCCCCCCAAGGGGTCGTGACCCACAGGTTGAGAACCTCTGCTGTAGCCTGCCATTATTTCTAGAGTCATTCTTTGCTCTTTATACGCTGCAGATTTCGATTGATTTAGAAATACTGAAAAATCTCGGCATCAGAGAAGAAACTACTTCAGAAGTCAGGAAGTCAATGAATGAAAGAAAATGATGTAGTCTCGATTTCTGCATTAGTATCATCACTAGGGATTTCGAAAGGCTGGGGGCAGATGGATTTAAAAAACAAAATGAACGAACAAAATCAGGGCTTCCCCATGGTTCTGGAAATGGGAGGGTTGCTCCATTGTATGAGACAAACACAGATCAACAACTTATTTTTTGTTTAATTTGCTTATTCCTTAACATGGCTCTAAAAGCTTCATGATTAGTAAAAAAAAAGGCCGTTGGTTTTCAGGAAATGAGAACTAAGATGTTCTTGATTTTATTGTCCATTTGCTTCTTCCTCTATCTTATGTATCTTAGTGGGAAATCAGAAACGAAGATGAGTTAAGGATGGACGGCAGGCAGCATGCCACTTGGGATGAAATGATCTCCGTTGTGTTTCATTACTGGGCCTTGTGATTATCTCTCATTTTAATCATTATTACATCCTACTAACTAGCCCCACCTCCATCTGCCCCCACTCCCGTTCCACAGCTCTGGTACCAGGCCAATTCCGTATCCACATTGACGCACACTCTCTTATTGCTTTCCTGTGCAAGGGATAGAAACCATCCATGTCTTTAAATTGATGTAGAAATGAGCCCCAAACTGGCCAAATATGTTTATAGTTTTGCTTAGAAAATCATTCCACGGCTGTTCACTCATGTATTTCTCATTTTACATTGATCAGACGCTTAAATAATGCCCAGATACTTGAGGTACTTTTACCTTCCTGCGTTTTCTTCTAGTTATTCTCGGTTTTTAAAGCTCTTAGACATTTTCTTTATTTAGAAAATTGCTACCCGCCATTCGGGATTCATCTCAAACATTAGTTTAAATTTAAAGCTATAAGATGGACACAATATTTTCCTAAATTTATTTTTATAGAAAATCCCTAGCCAAATACCATGGGACTCGTTTTCCCCGGTCTAATCTTCTGGGACACTTTATGGAATCACTTGGGGGTGAATCCTAAGTTAGGTTCCAGTGTCACCATTCCTGGGCCAGAGGGGCAGGAAGGCTTAAGCAGAGAGGCCAAAGTCAAGACCACAGGAATGGGGAGGGGTGGAAATATAGGCTAAGGAGATAACTGACACACTAAGCAGAGGAACCATGCAGCTCAGACTTTGCCTAGATTAGCATGGCATTTAAAATAATTGAAGGATTGTTGAATGTCGGAGTCTGTCTCCTTGAGCAGTGAGAGCGCGGTGGGCTGAGTCGGGGGTTGCCGGAGAATGAGAGCGCAGATTGAAAAAATGCAGACCATCAAAGCAGTGATCTCTTCTCCAGTTCTGGTCTCCTCCTGTAGCAGAGGTCTCATCCGACCTGTGCTGCCTCCCTCCAGAGCAGGGAGGCCCCAGATAAACAGCTTTCCTGCAGCAGCTCCGCGCTCCAGGTGGCCAGACAGTAGTTCCAGACCTGTGTTGTTTCCGGGACAAAACAGCCAAGTTCATGGAAGCTGATTGGTGCGGCATGGTTGCTGTGCCTGGATCGGGGTGGGCATTAGAATGGGATTCGGTTATTGGATATTCCAGGAACCAGTCTCTCAAGCAGCAGCTCTTCTTTTAGGCCCTTCTGGACTTCGCCCTGTCTGAGGCCACTGCGGCTCTTTTGTTTGATGGTGGCCTTCCTCATGCTCTTAACCTTGTGGGGCTCCCTGGGATCATTCATCCGTCCCTGCCTATCCTGGTGCTGGAGTTTGCAAAGTTTTGTTGCTAAACCCAGCCTTTCTCTTTTTAAAAAAGCACTGAACGTCAGTTTGGACTTATTCTATTTTTTGCACAGAAGACAATTCCCCTTAGTTACCTCTTCCTGGAGGTTGTTCCAGCCCTCTATGTGTTCTGTTCAGGCCCAGTTTTGATACCCCTTGCCCAGTTCATGATGACCAGCTGCCGTTTTGGTGTACGGTCACTTGATGTTCCACGGTCAAGCACTGTGTCACTAACAAAGCCCAGTAGCAGGCCAGAAGTTATTTCTCAAATGCCAGGCCAGTCTCTGTTGTAAATATCATGACCTTGCTTCAGGTCATGCATGAATATATACACAGGGCATGCATCATTATTCTTCTCCTGGGGTTTAGCAAAAGTTCCTAAAGGCCTCTTGTACCAGCACTGATGATACCTTATTTTAAGAAACCAGTGGACTTTTTCTGCCTAAGTCTTATGCCCATATCCATGGACATTTTTGCAAATTTCCCCTGCCTTGCTGTACAGTTACCTGAGAAAATAAAGGTGTGTCTCTTTCAAAAAAAAAAAAGACTAACGAGAATTCTGATGTAAGGTTACTAAATTATCTCAGGTTTATTTCTCTGACACTGTCAGAAAAAAATGGCTTGAGTTAGAAATTAGACAAGGAATGTTTGAACTAGACAAGAAACATCAACTTTTGGGTCATCCATCCCTACTACTTTCAAAGGGTTTAAGCTGAGTTATGATCTGTCATCTGCCCAGTACTTTGTCTTTAAGACGGCATCTCTAGAATACTCTACAAGAACATCTTGCAGTTAGTACGATTATTATACTGTACATTATACATACCTGGCTCCCTGCATCGAAGCACTGCCCTCATTATTTCGGATTTTAACCTGTTCCACAATGGACTTTCCTCCGGTTTGCCCCGTAGAACAGAAAGGAGCCACCGCTGAGCTTTGTAGTTGCCGTTTGTGCCTCCCTGACAAGCTCATTCTTGATGACCGTTGCATGAGACGTCACTTGGGGCGCCATCCAGACTTATGAGTCTATTCTAGCATGACTGTATTTGAGGTTTTCAATTCCTTTCTGTCCTGTTAAAGGGCTTCTGCCATACAGTGACGCTGGATGAGAGCCTTCTTTCTGCCATGCTTTCAGGAGTAGTTCTAGTTAGTAGTGCAGTCATTTCCCAGGGTTTCTCCCAGAGTATCCAATTCTCTATAGTTCAAGAGACTGCTCTCAGATAAATTTTCTTGTATCCAATTTCATGATTTGGCATAGGAACCAAGGACTTAGAACCTCGTCCTTTCAAACACACCATGGCTAGTTCTTACTGTTTCCTTGGGGAAAGCCTACTTCTTTCCTATGGGATTCCCATGACCCTAGTTGGATCAAATGCCAATTCAAGCCATGTTATAAGTTTATGGGAGGTGGAGGGACCTTAAAGTTGAGAGTCTAATCAAGTAGTGAGGGCAGAACTGGGAACTGTTCTTCCTCAAGAGCCATGGCTGTGAGAGGGACTCTTCTGGCTCTGGTAGACCAGTTAGCTAAGGATGTATCTCTAAAGAGTCGTTTTGGTGCCAGAGTTTCTTGTAGATCATTTGAAGTCTCAGCTTCACCTATATATTCAAGGCTGATCTGTCCAACCTTGGCTCTGTTGTACTCCCCTAAATGTTCTTCTTTAGACAACTCCTGCGCAATCTCCTGGCATCCATATTTCTCCTTCAGAGTGTGTTTTTCGGGGAATCTCAGCTAAGAAAATATATATTTCTTTATTGGTGCTCCACATGTTCCTCTCCAAATTATAGAAGCAATTTTGAAATTCATTGGCAGGTGGTAATGCCATGCTGTCAGAGGCCGAGGAGAAAACTGAACGGATGCACGTGTCATGTCTTCACAATGAGAATGTGCCACTTCTTCACAAGGAGAAGAGATGTTTGATGTTTTAAAGGGTGGACGATATGAGCAGGTTATTTACAAAAAAAAAAAAGAGGGTGGTGCCATTGAGAAACTAACTAAAGAGAGAGATGGGAAGAGAATGGGTATCACAATATTGACGGGCAAAAAACAATAGCTGAAGAGCTGAGGATGCCATGGGAAGCCCGGATAAAGGGGCAGAATCCCAAATGAAGTATCACGATGGCAGCGCGCCTTAGGAGACTTGCCTGTCAGAAGAGCTTTTAGGTGACTCCGGGCAGAGCATTCAGCCTTGGTGAGAACTGGAGGAACACCTGGAGCTTACTGCTCTTGGCTGAGCTGCATCATGCCTCATTAATGGTGTATCTATTCTCTTTCTTCCCTCCGTGCAACACTAAAAACTCAAGATGAAAGCCTGCCATTCTAAAACATATTTGGCTCAAAGAAAAAGATGCTACCCGGGACTATAAAAGATCTCGCTTTAATGAAACTTTAATTAAACTTTGCTTTAATTTGGATCACAATGAAGAAAATAGGGAACTTTTCATGTTGCTTCAAGTGGAGAGGGCTGATGTCCCCCATGAATAAAATGTTGCATTTAAGTGTCTTTCAATCCTTTGCCAGTTCCTCTCTTACTGAAAATCCCCTGTGACAATACAATCAATTGTTTGTTATTTCCTTTGCAAATCAATATGTCTCTTGGACAGATACATTAGAAATGTATTGTGTGTGTGCCCTCTGAAATGTTAATAAAAACAGGGATAACTAGGGAAACAAGTCTTAAGAGCATGAAATTCAAATAGGTCCCAAGTTTTTCCTTAAATATAGTTAGCATAACTATATTTGGTATGAAGAAGGAACCAAATGGGAGCATAGACGACGCAGGAAATGACACTACTCTGAAAGGTTCTTAGGTGTTAAACATCTCAAAATATCTACAAAGCCCAAAGCTGAAAACATCAATTCTAGAAAAGACTCAACTACAGCACGTTGTGTTTGGACTCTGGCCTGTTTCAGAGAAAATGTGCATGTTGTCAATAGCAGTGTGTTTGTTACCTCTTCAGGGAGTGGTGGTCCACGTGTCAGGTTTGCCCTTGGCCACAGATATCTGCCAAGAAAAGAAATGTGTGTAGTAATATGGGGCGGCAGCGGGGCTGCGTCCCCAAACACCCCAGCCGCCTGCCCTGCCCGGCTAGCTTATGCCCCGAAATAATTACACGGACACTGTATTCTTTTAAACACTGCTTTGGCCCATTTCTATGTAGCCTCTTCTAGGCTAATTCTCACATATTAATTTAGCCCGTTTCTAATCATCTGTGTAGCGCCCCTAGGTGCGCTTACCGGGAAGATTCTAGCCTAAGTCCATCCTGGGTCGGAGCTTCATAGCGTGCGTCTTCCCTGGAGCAGGTAGCATGGCGTCTCTCTTGCGTCTGCTCCGGAGAGGAGAGCTGTGGAGTCTGAGCTCACTTCCTCTTCCTCCCGGCATTCTGTTCTGTTTACTCCACCCACCTAAGGGTGGGCCTATCCAATGGGCCTAGCAGTTTCTTTATTGCTTAGCCAATGAAATCAACAGATTGATATATGACACTCCCACATCACTTCCCCTTTTTCTGTTTAAACAAAAAAAGGAAGGCTTTAACCTTAACATAGCAAAATTACATATAACAAAAGTTATCAAGTAAAAGTTACATCAGAAACATTTATACATATAACAAAATTGACTGTAAATCTCTATCAATAAAGCAAAATCTATACTAATGCAAATTATTCATACCTATATCATACCCCCCTTTAAATGTAAAAGAACATTTATAAACTATATTTGGGAACATGGGCGCAGTTTTTTCTCTCCAAACTGCTTTCTGCTGAATGGGGGCGTCGTTAATGAGGTCTTTCATGGTATAACCTGTGTGCCAGAGTCATCTCAGTTGGCAGTTGAGCAAAGCAATTTTTTGAAGATGTTCACAGCAACCCTTCAGGAGGACGTGGTCCATCATACCAAATCGGAATAGAAGAAATCCATAGAGTCTCATCCTCTGTGAAAACAAAAGAAGACTCTCTCCAAAGCATCATATCCTTAGACCCAAATTCTGAAATCGTAATACCCTTATATCCATTCTGGTTTAGCTTGGCAGCCCATGTAATGAAATGTCTCTCTGTACTTAGCTCCTTCACAGTCAAAAATTTTAAAGAAAACACAATGTACATAATCCAGACTCTCTGTGAATTTTCCATTTTTTACGTGGCTTATTTTACTTTATTTCTTTTAATCTCTTAACTATCTGTACTCTGTCTCTTTAAAGACTTTACCTTTTTTTTTAACCATTAACTTTATTCTCTATATTCTTTTTCTTCTCTCTCTCAAGCCAACGTACATTCATCCAACAGTGTGACTCGTTTAGTGGTCTGAATCTGTCCTATTGTGAATCTGCAATTTTTTACTATCCAGGAGCACTTTTGATTTGCGCCTTTAAATCACTAGGCGCTTAGGAATCTAAGCTGTGACATTCCTAGGTTAACTTTTTGCTTTTTGAGCGCATATCTTTGACCTGTAGACCAGGCTGTCTTTGAACTCTCAGAGATCCGCCTGTCTCTGCCTCCCAGGCATTGGGATTAAAGGTGTTTGCTACTACTTGAACTCACAGAGATCTGTTTGTCTCTGCCTTTTAGGCACTGGGATTAAAGGCGTGTGCTACCACACCTTGAAGTCACAGAGGTCTATCTCCCTCTGCCTCCCAAGTGTTGGGATTAAAGGTGTGTACACACAACAACTCTCTTCCTTTTTTTTTGTTTTTTGCTTTAAGAACTTCAACTTTCAGCTTGCATATATTTTTAACACACTTTAAACCATTCAGAAATTTTCTCTGTCTTTGAATCTCTCTTTACTGTATATCTCTCTTTTTCTGACCACGTGAGTCTTTAATTTGCCAAGCAATCTCAGTAGGACTAAAGCCATGGCTTTGCCGGCTAGATCCAGTCCATTCCTTAGCTTTTCAGCCTCATGGCGGATATACAGGCTGCAGCCATGATTATAGCATTTCAAGGTCCCTGCCAGCCAGCAAGCTACAACAGATGACACTCAAGTCCTCTCTCGGTAGCCGGCCCTCCTGCCTCAAACAGTCAGAGGTTGCCCTGGCAGGATGGCCCAGAAAGCCTGCATTTTTAAATGCGCAGCTTTTTTCTGCTACGGCTGAAAACCGAAAAGCATGCGTTCAGCTTTTCGTCAACACCGTTTAAGTGTTTCGTGGCAGGACCTCTTAATGAGCTGCAGGCTTTGCAGCTGAAGCTGAGTCAGGAAGCCTCTCTTAGATGAGGCGCTTGCTTGCCTCTAGCAAGCAAAGTAGACCAGAGAAATTGTCACAATCAAGAAAACATGCTTTACTCTTTCCCAAGCTTTCTCAGGCTTTCAGTGGACTCAGTTAGCCCCACGTCTGGGCGTCATTTGTAGTAATATGGGGCGGCGGCGGGGCTGAGTCCCCAAACACCCCAGCCGCCTGCCCTGCCCGGCTAGCTTATGCCCCGAAATAATTACACGGACACTGTATTCTTTTAAACACTGCTTTGGCCCATTTCTATGTAGCCTCTTCTAGGCTAATTCTCACATATTAATTTAGCCCATTTCTAATCATCTGTGTAGCGCCCCTAGGTGCGCTTACCGGGAAGATTCTAGCCTAAGTCCATCCTGGGTCGGAGCTTCATAGCGTGCGTCTTCCCTGGAGCAGGTAGCATGGCGTCTCTCTTGCGTCTGCTCCGGAGAGGAGAGCTGTGGAGTCTGAGCTCACTTCCTCTTCCTCCCGGCATTCTGTTCTGTTTACTCCACCCACCTAAGGGTGGGCCTATCCAATGGGCCTAGCAGTTTCTTTATTGCTTAGCCAATGAAATCAACAGATTGATATATGACACTCCCACATCAAATGTGTCCTCAGCTGTACAGAGTAGAAGAAAGTTTGGTAAGTTCTGAATAAAAACAAAACTCATGATGGAGGTGGGCCTTGTATTTATCTGTTGCTTTCATTGGTTAATTAATAAAGAAAACTGCTTGGCCCTGATAGGACAGAAAATTAGGTAGGCGGAGTAGACAGAACAGAATGCTGGGAGAAAGAAGCCAAGACAGTGAATTGCCATGATTCTCCCACTCCAGACAGACACAGGTTAAGATCTTTCCTGGTAAGCCACCTCGTGGGCTACACAGATTATTAGAAATGGGTTAGATCAATATGTAAGAGCTAGCCAATAAGAGGCTGGAACTAATGGGCCAGCAGTGTTTAAAAGAATACAGTTTCTGTGTAATTATTTTGGATATAAAGCTAGCCATGCGGGCAGCCAGGCACCAGGAACATAGCCCACAGCTCCTACTTCAACAAACTCAACTGCATCTTGTATACTGAAGATGATATTTGGTGTGTTACCTACAGAATGGAAAGGAAGATGCACCCTGGCCTTAACCACTGGAAAGTATTGTTAGTTGGCGTTGTATTAAATGGGATTTTTCTAAAGGAACGGGTTCAACAGAATGTATATACAATGCAAATGGTGATAGATTATATTGACTTAGGAGTCAAGGGGTGAGTATTCCAAAGGTGGTCATCCGCATACTGTAACAGTAAGAGTAAAGGTGGAGGACTCTGGATGGGTCAGCCAGCCAGTCCCACACTGAAACTATAGATGTTCCCTGGCAAGATACTGTGGCTGAATCCACACAGAAAGTCTGAAGAAGGTGGAGTCTGATGACAAAAGCGGTTATTATTAGATATACTTTCTTACACAGGCCATGTGAGGGCAGCCAACCTCACAACCGTTTTCCCTCAGAACTCTTCAAATGTGGGCAATCATTGACTGGTGATGCCCACTCCATGGGAGGCCTCCCTCCCCAAACTAATGCCCTAGCAACACCCCCATCAATACCCATCAAAAGTACATTTTATCTCCAAATGCATTTCGAATCTATTTTGTTTCAGTGGGACAAAACTCAGGAAAAGATTGCCTCCCTACTCAGCTCAAGAATCTGTATTTAATAATTCTTGTGCCAAATTCAGTTCCCTAGGTTTGCCGATAATGTTTTGTGGGAACACAGCAATGCTTGTAATTTATGTTTTGTCTCTAGATGTTTGCACACAACAAAGGTGAGACAGTGCAACTGCCTCTGAATACAGCTCACAAAGCACATTTATTATTGGGCATAGATCATATCCATTGTACATAGTAATAGGTTTCATAAAGACATTTTCATACAAGTATATATTATCTGCTTCTTATAAAACAAACACATAAACCCTTGCTGTAAGGAAAGTAGCTCACATCTGAAAACAGATCCTATTATCTGTGCAGGGCCAAGTATCATTAGCAAAATTATGTACTAGCCAGAGGAATCACTCCAAAGTATGGGCACATGTTGCTTACACATTCACTTATATTTATGAAAGACTCTGATCGGAGTAATTACTTCAAATATCTGCGTAATTCATATGTAGTTCATATTGGTTTAGTTGTAACATAAACATGTAAATATATATATATATATATGATGTATATTTATAACTTACATTTTGATTTGTGAACATCACCATACTGTTACCATGTCATTAACACCTACACATTCTATTAAGTCCCTGATGACAACCATATTATTCTTCTAGGTCCTAATTAATCTGTGAGCTTCAGTAGAGTGAGCACTGGGCTGCTTGCGGGGAAAACAGAAATTTCTCCAAGAACACAGGGTGTAGTAAGATCAAGTCCTCCTCTGGATGCTCTGGGCAGTTTCTCTTAGATCTGCCTACCTGTAGTCTCACTCGGGAGTATCCCACGTTGTTCTCTTTTTGACAGCAGGGTTAATGTGTTTCTAGGCTACAGATCTACAGCTGTTGCATGTGGATTGGGAGACCCTGAGACATCAACATGTGCTGTGTGTGTGTGTGTGTGTGTGTGTGTGTGTGTGTGAATACTTCAGCCCTTAAGGATGCCATACCTCTCAAAGCCCTAGAATGGGTAAGGTGCCAACTAATGAGAGTCTTTGCCTCATTCTCCCACTGCCGTATCTTCCCCCATGCATGGGCAAAGCAACCATAGGCTGAAGTCTCTGAGACTGTGGCCCAAAAGAACCCCTTAGGTGACTGCTGTCTGATATTTCTGTCGTGTGATTGGAAAAGAAATTAATATGTTGCCTTTAATAGGATATTATTTTGAAACAATGAGGCAAACATATGTGTGAATCTCAGACTTTAGGAGTGGGAATCATGCTAGGAAAATGGGAACTAAAAGAGATGACTTAGTTCTTTTCTGATTTTGGGGGTCTGAGTGACTAGATTCAGCACTTCCTCCCTGGAGAGCGAGGGCTTACAAGATACTCTCTCCTCCTTTTGGGACTTGAGTCTGCTTTTCACAAAAGGAAGAAGAGTGAGCTGAATGGGGTCACCTAATATAAGTTCTAAAATATCCCTTTACGATTCAGAATTGATCCAATTTAAATGCATTATTGAAATGATTAAGATAGCCCGGGGTTGACTCCCATATTCTATCATGAGCTTAAATGATTTCAAGAGCTAAATGAGATGAAATTTGAAGGGCATGTTTTTGTACATACGTGTGTGACTGGGAAATTCAAGGTAGCCTGTGAAGGATCTGACAAGCATTTCCTCCCTACTTTTGTCCTTAGGTCGTGTGCTGTGAATTGGTCTGATGGCGCACTGAAAGGTGGCTAGATCTGAAAACAAAATATTGCCTGAGACACATGTGCCATAGATGTAGCCTTCATCTGGGAAGGTTTTGGCTTTCTTAACTTCAAAGGGCTCTTCACTACACAGAGAAGGAAGCTTAAGCCTCAACGGGGCCTCAGCCTTGCCTTTTCAAAGCTGTAAATATCACATAGCAGTTGATTAAAAAGGAATTAGAAAATAATTTCCTAATTGTAACCAATGTATTATACTATTAGGAAAGGAAAATGGCAAAGTGCTTTTTCTCCCATCTAATGGTTTGTGCTTAATACCATAATAATGTTCGTTGAATTTTGTTTTGACTGTTTCTTATGATCCCACACCATGTCTGATAAAATATAACCACATGAAAACAGTAGAAGCAGATTTTTAATGCTGTTATACCAGCATAAGCTGGGACAAAAGAAAAAAATTATTCATAAATCATAAGCTCAGTCCTCCCTCCGTTTCCTTATTCCCCTGACCCCAAATCTATCTCTAAATTTTTAAGTGATAATATATATCCAAGATAGAATCTATTGCTAATTTAATCAACATAGTGACAGAAAACTATTATTTTTCTAGTGAAAAGTAATGTTGAATCTTCTACATTTTTTTTAAAAATACATTTTTAATTTTTAAAATTGAATGTAGTTAAAATTTGCCACCTTCTCTTTCCTCCCTCAGACTTCTGCATGGACCCCCCTCTAGCTCTCTCTCAAATCCTAACCTCTACTTCTTTAATCATTGTTATGTATGTATATAAATACACATATAAGTGTAAATTATATATACCTATGTGTACACACACACACACACACACACAACCTGTATATGATTTCAGGGTTAACCATTTGGTATTGGATAAACAATTTGGGTCAGGAGCTTATGTGTTGGAAGTTCTGGGACAACCCTGACCAAAAAGTGAAAAAGGGGTCTTTCATGCCTGGTGTTAGGATAGTTGTCCAATAGTCTGTGGATCTTGGAGGTAGTGTTGTCAGCCCAGATGGGAATTTTTCACTTAAATATAATATGTATGTATGTATGTATGTATGTGTATATATGTATATTTGTATGCATACACACATATTGTGTATATGTATGAAATTAATATTTATTTCATTAAATGAAATAAATAATATAAATAAACAAATTAATGTTAAATTATTTCTTTTAATATGTTCAATGGAAAAATATGTATTGATATTTGTATGATACATAATTTTATGTAGATGGTTAAGAGTATGGTTCCTTATAACTTTTGTATACAAATTTACTGTTATTTATTCTCCTCTCCTGTGGTACTTTGAATGAGAATGGTCCCCATATGCTCATAGAGAGTGGCATTATTTGAAAGGATTAGGAGGGGTGACCTTGCTACAGTAGATGTGGCCTTGTTGGAGGAAGTGTGTCCCTTGGGGTGGGCTTCAGAGTTTCAAATACCCAAACCAGGTCCAGGAGCACTTTCTCTTCCTGCTGCCTGCCAGTCCTCGGTGGAACTCTCAGCTCCCTCCCCAGCACCCTGACTGCCTGTGTGATGACATGTTTCTTACAATGATGAAAATGGATTAAATCTCTGAACTGTAAGCCAGCCCCAGTTAAAGTTTTTCTTTATAAAAGTTGCAGTGGTCATGGTGTCTCTTCACAGCAAGAAAATCCTAACTAAGAAATCCCCTTATTTTGTATTTATCCCTCCTTCTCTAACTAAAATCACTGCATTTTTCTCATATTCTTCAAATCACTTGTACCTTTCTAGTCTGTTTCTACCCATTACTGATGACCACTTTTACTTTCATGATTTCTGCAATTACCCCTGGTTATACACTCACATTAAATGATTTGGAGCTAAGAGCAACAGATAAGAGAAAACATGGGATAGTTGTCTTTCTTGGCCTGTGTCACCTTATTCAATATGACTTTTTATCATTCTGTCCATTAACCTAAATACTTCATGACTTCAATTTTCTTTAGAGTTGAATAGTATGCCATAGCGCGCATATATATGTGTGTGTGCATGTATGTATGTGTATATATATATACATATATATATATATATATATATATATATATATATCTGCATTTTCATCTTTTGTTCATCAGTTGAATGGCTTTTGGAAGGATCATTTTTTTGAATGGGTTGCTCGGTTTTTGGTGGTGGTGGAAGTGATGGGTTTTTTATTTGTTTTGACTCCTTGAGCTTTGAGTTTTGTATGTGTTCTGGATATTGATCTCTGTCAGGTCTATAGCTGGTAAAGATCGTCTCCTATTTGTTGGCTCCCTCTTCCTTCAATTAGCTGTTTCTTTAGCTCTGCAGAGGTTTTTTAGTTTTATGAGGTCCCTGTGTCAATTGTTGCCTTCAATTACTGGGCAGTTAAGGTCCTGTGGAAAAGTCCTTTCTTAGACTTGGAGCTGGTGGAACACGATCTGTGCTTCCTTCTAGTAGCTTCACTGTTCCAGGTTTCACTTGGTTCATTTGGGGTCAGTTTTTGTACTAGGTAACAAACAGGTTTAATTTCATTCTTGGACATGCAGACATTTCGTTATCCCAGCACCAGCTGTCAGCGATGCTCTCCTTTCTCCAGATATAGTTTTGGCATCTTTGTAAACCAATAACTGGCTGAAACTAGGAGTATCAATGTTTAAGTCTTCTGTCTTGTTCTTTTGGTAACATTTCTGTTTCCATACCGGTACCATGTTGTTTCTATTACAAGAGCTCTGCAATATATCTTGAGGTATGTAATGCTAAACCTTCCACCATTGTTCTTTCTGCTCAAGATTGTTTTGGCTATTTGGGATTTTTTTTTGTTTTTGTAGCTTCATATGTATTTTACAACTAGCTTAAAAAAATCTATTTATATGAAGATGGTTATTTTGATTGGGATTACATTGAATTTGTAAATGACTTTTGGTAGAATGGTCATTTTCACTAAAATTAATCTATTATTTAATGAGTATAGTACCTCTTTCTATTTACTTGGTCCAGAGATTTAAAGTCTTCAGTGTAGAGATCTTTTATCTCCTTCTTTGGGTTTATTCCTAGATGTCTTATTGTCTTTGAGGTTATTGTGAATTCAAGTGTTTAAGTCATAATATGCTGTGGAGAGTGTCTTTTTGGTCTGTCTTATTTGGTATTTGGTGTTCTTGTGTATGTTGGAATGCTTTCCCCTAGTTTGGATTTTTTCTATGACATTGTTTAAGATTTTGTATATACCATTGACCTGGGACTCAACTCCCTCATTTAGTCCTGTAATTTGAAGGTTTAGTTTCTTTCATGGTACTCATCATTCCCTGAATTTCTTTTCCCATGTATGTATGCATATACATATATATGTATATATATATTCTTCACATTTATGTGTATATATACATATATGCATGTGTGTATATATTCTTTACATATACATGTACATACTTGTATGTGAGTGTGTATATATATATATATATATATATATATGTATGTATATATTCTTCACTTATTTTATCTAGATGTTTGAGTCCTATACTTGTTGTTGGGCTTTCCCTGGAGTTTTCTAGCTGGGTTAGCCAGTTTTTCAATTACAGCTCCATGTCTGCCTAGGTTCTCTTTGATGTTTCTGTGTCCCTTTATTGAATTCAGTTTCTGAACTCTGGATTACCACATTTCTATCAGCCTTATGTTTGCATTTTCTTGGGAACTGAAACTTTTTTATATCTATTTATTTATTATGTATACAATATTCTGTCTATGTGTATACCTGCAGGCCAGAAGAAGGCACCAGACCCCATTACAGATGGTTGTGAGCCACCATGTGAGAGATGGCTCAGAGGTTAAGAGCATTGCCTGCTCTTCCAAAGGTCCTGAGTTCAATTTCCAGCACTGAAACTTTTTAAGTGAGTTCATTCACTTTAAGGTCATTCAATGTTTCTCTGTGTCTTGTTTAAAGTCGCCCGATTCTTTGATGATGTTTAGGATTGTTCTTTTAAATTCTGTGTCCTGGGGTTCATCTAGGTAATTACCATTGGTCAACTGTTTATAAGACTGTTGAATTTAAAGGCAAGGGTAATGACTTGATCTCTTGTATTCTTTTTTTTTTTTTTTTCGTATTTTTCAATGAGGTCAGGGTATTAGTGTTTCTTTGGTTAGTTACGTGTCTGGTATAATCAAAGCAGATTGGGGCAGAACGCAGGATGAGTGGACTGGTTAGGGTCTGAAGTTTGGATGCAACTTAAGTGGAAGGCAATCAGGTTACACAGGAGGCTGGCTGTGCAGCATGTGTGAGCGAGTGTAAGCCTGAAGTTTGGAAGTCGTTCTGGGAGCTGGAGAAAGTGCTTAAGGGAGCCTCTGGCTGACTCATCTTTTGTGTGATATTCAGGATCTAGCTGGGGTTCTCAGCTATTCCTCCAGCAACATCTGCCTGCATGTCACCATGCTCCCAGCCATGATGATAATGGAATGAACCTCTGAAACTGTAAGGAAACTTCCTCAATTAAATGATTTCCTTATAAGAGCTGCCGTGGTCATGGATGTCTTTTCATAGCAATAGAAAACCCTCACGAAGATGCTAGGGCGCAACCCAAGTGGGCTGCGATACAAAACACTTTGTGCACTGAAAGCTTAATTCAGCAGGTTTAGGTCACTTAGACCCTGTTTATTTTCCAGAAAGGCTTGCCTAACTCTTGAGAGTTGATTTCCTGGTCCCCAGAACACTCAGTTTTATAATAGTACTTTGTGTGCCTAAGGCCCTATGCCAAGAGGCACCCGTTTTATCAGATTATTCTTGTGATTTATGAAGAAATTCTGATTTCTCCTGGAGAGCTGAAGTCTGAGAGCATGACAGTAGTCACATAGAGGCGACATTGTCACTGTGAGTGTCTGATACGAAAACACAGATTTCAGGCCCAGGAGGTCTTCACTACTTGGATACACCTTGTTTTAACCTAACTTGACATAGCTCGACTTTTCCCCCCAAATATTTCCTTTATTTTATTACAGCTTTGGATTATAAATACAATCTCTCACATTTCCCCTGGTACTCCTGAGTTCTGTGTTTAAATCTTCCTTCAGAAGTCACCAAATGAGAGATTCCATCTTCTTCTGCTTTGCCCATTCCCTCCTAGCTAACCTTTGCCTGGGGCCTCCTACCTGCTGAGGCATTGCAAGTCTTTTTTAATTAACTTGCTCCTGACCTGTTCACGGGCTTAGTCACCCCTGTAGCAAGCTCCTTTGTCCGCAGTTGCTGCAGTCAGCTCAGGTCGGGGATTCAGACAGGAGGCAGATTTTCCAAGGGTGGAGGGGTGGACACCAAGACCTGTACTGCTAAAATTCTAAGCTGTTTGTTACTTATTTGCCAGCACTTGCAGTTCATTGAAAGATTAAAAATAGAGCGGCACAGGGCAGCTCACGAGTGACCCAAAGCTAACAGGGAAACAGGCAGACAGGGAGTGTGGTTAGCACGTTTCTCTCTCAAACACACAGAGAGGCTAGACCACAGAGAACAATACTTAGCTAACTGTAAAGTTAAACCAATGACAATAGAACATGGCTACCTGTCAAATCCACAACCCAGAAAGTCAGAGCAGGTGAACTGTCAACGACAAAATGTGGTCATCCATCTTCACCTACCCGATGACACATCCCGCTCTGTGGACTGCACATGTGTCCTCCCACCCAGCCAGGGGTAGAGGTCTGTGACAGGACCTGGGCACATAGAGATTCACCCACATGGGCGAGTTAATGCTGCTGTCCTTGTGCCTACTTCAGACATGCAGTATGATACTGTGCTCGAGCAGCTGGCCCAAAGTAACAGAGCCCAGATGCTGCACTAGAAATTCAAGCCACAGGGGATGAGCTGCAGTTCTCACGCTCAGGACAATAACAACCATGATGAACGAAGGCCTGGGGTAACCAACAAGTCCTCCCAACCTACTTTCCTTGCTATTCTCACAAGTGCTACTGTGTTTGCTTGCCTTTGTTTTTGTTAGAAACTCACTTACCCTGTCCTCTTGTCTCAGGTTTTCTTCACTGTTTGGGAAGTGTTCTAAGGCAGAGATCCCTAACCCTAGGCCATTTCACCCCAAACCCCAGGTGTTTCTTTAGGTCTCTGGTAACAAAATCAACACTTGAGGTGTATTCTCGTGTGCCCACTCTGTGTGTGTTTCACTTATCGCCACCGTAGGCAATGTTTTTATTCTCAAGATGTCCCCTTTCCTATCAAGAGACTGACAAAACCAACTGACGTCTTCTAAAAAACTACAGATATATAATAAAATTTTCCTTTTTTGGTAAAGGTATGACTACTTTATATGTCAAGGAAAATTCAGCATGTTTTCTTCAATATTGCATTATATTGGGGCTGAAATTATCATTGTAAGGACACGTTTGTTTAGAAGAGCCAAAAATCTCTCTTCAGTTCTATTTTACTTTCTATCAAGGCTTTTAATACATTATGACAAACTTAGGAGCCTAAACCAACTCTTATTACCAAGACTTTTCCCAGGTCAGAAGGCTACAGTATCCAGACTGGTTTCTGTGCTGCAGGGTTCAAAAGGTCAGAATCGAAGTTGCAGTCAGCAGGGCTCTAAATGAAGGACCCGGAGGACAACCAGCTCAGGACTGAGCCCAGTTCCTTTTAGCAGAATATTCCTCGCAGTGTAGAAATGGGGTTCTACCATTTTTCTAGCAGTTAATGAGGTGGTACCCTGGCTCCTGGAGGCCTTTCCCTCCAGCTCTATGTGCAGCCCAGCATCTCTATCTCAAGCACGACGTCTTGAATCTGTCATGTACTTACGCTCTCCCTACTTTATCTCATCTGCCTCATGAATTTTCTCACCCCAACCAGAGAAATTCCTTACTTTAAGAACTCACATGGTGAAGTCAATTCTACAAATAAAATTCAGAATCATCTCTCTATTGGAAAGCTAATGATCTGAATTACGTTTGCAGTTTCTTTTGACAACTGAAGTAACATTTTTGAAAGTCTGGGGATTAAGGTTTGGATCCATTTGAATAAAACCAGCATTCACTTGTCTTTGTCTCAAAGCGTAGTGACTCGAGGGTATTTCAAGTCCACCTAAATATATCCTTCCGACAGTAGATACAGGAGCCTCATCAGTCAGCATCTCTATTGCTTTCTCTAACTTCAGACCTATGTTCTCTTCCACAGACTGGGAAAGAGGTTCACAAAAGTTCCCCGTGGACCCAGAGTCAGTTAGGTGACATGCTGAGTAAAATAAACAAGGAAACAATGTCATCATTTCTGTTCCATTGGATGCAATTTCCCGTCCAGGGAAGTTGGGAGCATCCCATTACTGCTAGAGGAGGAACAGCAGACCTGGATCCCTGATTCTTTTAAGGAGCTGAAAGCATAGGGAATGTGGTACATGTGTAACTGGAACCAGAAAACACAGACATGATAATAAATATGATCTATCTTGTTATTTGCCATTCATACAGTCTAGGAAGAAAAGGCTCATGGCAAGAAAATGGTATCAACTCTTACACCGATACCAAGAGATTAAATAAAAAACATGTATCCCTCAAGTTCAACACTGAAATGATTTGCTTGTTGGCATCATCTTCATTATAGTTTGAGATTTCCATGTCATCAAAGAAGAGTATGTGAGTGAATATATTGTGTCTACATAACAGCAAACATATAGCAGTTGAACATTTAATACATGTATTGTCTCATATAGCATAGGAAGCAGGGTAATCCCAGAGCTGGGAGAGTAAGCAATTCTCAAGGGTTCCTCCTCTTATGTCTTTTTAATTTCCTTGGAGTTTGAGTTTCCTTGGGCTCATTCTTTTCATCTTTCTCAGATGGCTGGCTCAGATCCAGGAATCACACACACTTGCACACGATCATGTCACAAGCGAAGAAACAAGAGCTAGAGAAATGGCCACTGTGTCTTCCACAGGAAGTGAAGCATATTCATCCTCACCCTCCAGCTCATAGGTAGTAAAAGCCACAAAATATGTACATCAGAGACACAGAGAATGACAATTTGCTCATCAATAGCTACTCAGGATTTTTAAATGTACCAGGAGCATCAACGTCTTTCTTTATAATCAAATGACAAAGCCTCGATTCTTCAATGTGAAGAATGAAGCGGGGGGCGGGGGGGCCAAAGAAAAGCCTTGGAACAAGAATTACACATCACAGCAAAATACCGTGTAATAAACAGTGAGAGACACAATGACAATTCGAATACCTAAGGTAGCATTGCCTCCCATTTAAGAAGAATTACCCATTGAAGACTTACTAGAAGGTCCACAGAGAAAATAAACCACTTATTAATACCACAGTGTCTGTGTGAGCATGAACGGAGGCGTAGGAAAACGATGCACATTCCTCTCACGGTAGAGAATACTCTCTTGTCTGTCTGTCCAGCTCCCTATACTTGTAGCACTGTCATATGCTTATAAAAATATACAGTTATAACACAAGAAGCAAAGAGATAGTAGCTATTTAATCGTTTCACTCATCGGTTTGGTCTGGAATACCGTATCTGACCTTGAGTCATCAAGACAGAAGACAGAAAGATGATAGGTTTAGGTAGCCAGCTGGACAAAAATAGAAATGATCTCTATTTATAGCTAAGTTAAAGAGATTACTAGCAAGGGATGTTTTCATCTATCGGCCAAACACACCAGTGAGGTAAGCATTTCCAAGATCTCCATCATTTGCTATCAGTGACTGCAGGTAGTTTTAGAATAAACCTGAAGGATTATGCCCTTTGTAACAACACTGTTTTTATGGGTTCAGCATCTACCTGTAGCCCTGGCTCATAAGTTTTGCATAGATAAAATAATTCATTTCACTAAGAATAAAAACAAACAGACAAACAGAACCCTACAATACCTTCAGTGTCATGCATTCCTCAATCATTCTACGACCCCATCATTTTCCACATGTTGTGCCTGGTGTATGTTCAGTAAAAGTCAAAGCTAAAAACCATAAAGCATAAGTAAGTTTCAACCAACATAATAAAATCAGTGAAATCCCAGGCATGTCTGTGACTGTATCCTGAATGCATCTCAGATCCCAAGTGAAACAATATAAATGAAACGGAACACTTCACCCCGTTCCACAAATTCCCTCTGCAGCCCTCTCAGCAGGATGAGTTATAGCCCAGCGGAAAGCCTCTGAAGCTCTCAGCTTTGTACTGTGCCTGTTTTGTTCCATGTGACAGGTGGGGTCTGTGAGCGCCTGAACTAAAATGATGGCTCGCTCTGCGTCGGAAGCTGCAAGGCTTTTGCATAGATCAGTCCTTTGCAAAGTCGAGGCTGTGAGGGCTGCGCCTCTTTTCAGGAGCAGTCACATATGGCTAGACCCACAGTGGAGGGCCACCCTGCTGACTTGCTGGGCACGTTGCCTGCAGCCATTCCACTAACGTTCTCCTGGCTCCTTTCCTCACACGCTTAGTGCCGGGAAGTGTCAGGTGCAATGTAGACCAGGCTGGCACGGTGGCTGACTGTTCCAACGGCTGGGACTTTCTGTCTGACAGGATTTACCCAGTCGTGATGGATGGTGGCTGAGAAACAAGAGGGAAGTGAGAAAGGAAGCTAGCTGCATTACACTGCAGGGGGTCTGTTAAATGCCCACCTATGAGACGAGAGGAGAAGCTCGGTATCTGACAAGAGTTGAGGGAATTAAGAGTAATTTGATTACAGGTGCTCGACTGGCATTCATTTTCCTCTTATTATCTGAGAGCCCTCCCTGGAGAGAGAGAGCACTAACCTTCAAGGGAGCCGATGAATGGCTCTATTAAAAGCTCTGTAGTCTGTTCATGGCTCCGTAGCATCTGACCATTTTATGAACCCAGCGGAATTGTAAATAGGAAACAGAAGAGAGGAAATGTCTTCCTCAAACACTGTACAGATGACGAGGTCTGCCTTCAGTGATTTGTAATCCAAAAAGAGATGCGGCACACAGATAAAATAAGGCGAGCTCTTAACTGCCCCCACCTCCAAGGGCCTGCTACAGTGAGCCTTCCCCTTAACAGACAAGCTCTTCAACTCTGGGCGATGCCAAACTGTGAAGTCTCCTTACAAAATTAAACAAGATTACGTTTAATAAAATGTGATTAATTTTACATGTTTTACTAATGATACTTTATTTCTTTTGTTTTATCTTTGTGGTTGCTGCTGTTGTTTTTCTCTGTGTAGTCTTGGCTGTCCTGGAAATAGCTCTGGAGACCAGGCTGGACTTGCAACCTTCCCACACCAAAAAAAAAAAAAAAAAAAAGAAAGAAAGAAAAAAAGAAACAAAAAATAAGGATTAAAAACAAAACCACCTTGGAACCTGCAGTATGTCACGATATGTCACACAGACCCTTTTGTCCCAAATAGGTTTACTTGCAAATGTCCAGGATAATGCGTCATTGGTCTGGTTTGGGATCTCTGGTTTCTGCTGCACTGTCAGTAATGGATCCTCACTGGGGCTCCTCTTGTATATCCTGGTGTTGCCCTCTATCGTGGGGATCCTGCAGCTTGGTTCTGCAGGACCGGTCCCTTCATGCACCACAGCATTTCATGGATGGGGTAGATTCTGGGAGTAGACAAACTCAAAGCCCTGGAACTGGGCCTGGGTGGCAGCTGACTTGGTCAGTCCACCTGTGGGCTCTCCTGCACCTATGTCACCAAGGCCAGCTCTCCTGCTTTGCCTTAGGTAGGGGAGTGGGGGTGGACAAGCTCTCCCACCTGTGGCAGCTGGCAAGGGGGTGGGACCATCTCTCCCTTGCTCACTTGATCAGGGCCAACTCTCCCTCACCCACACCTCCAGGGTCAGGTCCAGCACTGCCCCACTGGGAGGGGCCAGCTCTCCTGCACCCAGGGGCAGCTAAATAGTGCTGCCCAGGCAACGTGCTTTTGGGTTTTTTTGTCTGTTTGGTTTTTGTTTTTGTTTTTAGAGACAGAGTTTTTCTGTGTACTTCTGGCTTATCCTGGAACTCGACCTGTAGATCAGGCTGATCCAGAAATCACAGAGATTCACCTACCTCTGCTTCCCATGTTCCATATTCTTTTTTTTTTTTTTTTTTTTTTTTTTTTTTTTTTTGGTTTTTCGAGACAGGGTTTCTCTGTGGCTTTGGAGCCTGTCCTGGAACTAGCTCTTGTAGACCAGGCTGGTCTCGAACTCACAGAGATCCGCCTGCCTCTGCCTCCCGAGTGCTGGGATTAAAGGCGTGCGCCACCACCGCCCGGCTTAAATCTATAAATGTTAAAAGTTTTGGGGCTTGATGTGGGAGTATCATATATCAATCTGTTGATTTCATTGGCTAAGTAATAAACAAACTGCTTGGGCTCATAGCTTAGAACATAGGTGGGTAGAGTAAACAGAACAGAATGCTGGGAGGAAGAGGAAGTGAGCTCAGAGACGCCATCCTCTCCTCTCCTGGGCAGACACACGCAATTCAGCTCTGACCCAGGATGGACGTAGGCTAGAATCTTCCTGGTAAGTGTACCTTGGGGTGCTACACAGATGATTAGAAATGGGCTAAATTAATATGTGAGAATTAGCCTAGAAGAGGCTCGATAGAAATGGGTCAAGCAGTGTTTAAAATAATACAGTTTCCATGTAATTATTTCGGGTAAAGCTAGCTGTGGGGGCAGCCGGGTGCCGGGGACACAGCCCCGCCACTCTTATTACTACAGGGGCTATGTAAATCTTATTGTTAATTGTAGACATTTACTATAAACAAAATGGTGACAGCTGTGTTTTTTCATTCATTTTATTTTCCTCTTTTGCCTTTCCTCTTATTAACAGTTTACAGCTAAACAAGACTTGAAGATTAGTGTCATGCACCTACCTACAGACAATCACTTATATTGCTTCCTATTATATTATGAACATTATCTCCATTTAACAAACAAGAAAACAGAGCTGAAAAGGCCTCAGAAACTTCCCTTGAGGGTCCCTCATTTGACAACCACAAAGACCTTCATATTCACCATACAATGTACGCCATTCCATTTTTTTTTACTGAAAAAAACAAAATTAATAAGTTCTGACTAGTCTTTTGTTCAAAAATGAAAATAAACTCACACCAAGATCTACATCTTTGTTAGTAGGATCAAACTTTGCATTTCTTCATTGTAAATCTAAAGCTTGAGAATTTTCAGGGAGACTCGGTTGACAAGAGGTGACAATCATGACTCAAGAATCGTACCTGGAGTCACAGCATCACTTGTCCACTGAACCTGCCACAAATGGTTGGAAGACTGACCTTCTATTGATGCCACTTTCAAAGTCACCCCAGGAGAGAGTCCGAACAGGCCAATAACAACCTCTTTCCTGAAAACTTAGGGCTTTTTACAGGCAAAAATCTTAATCTCTAATCCTTTAGAGAAACGGTAGAGAAATTGGAGGATTTCTGAGAAGCAAGAGCTATGCAGTAGAATCTAAATCTTACAGGATTATGCTTCAGATGATGAACAATCTCAGGACTCTCAAATACCCACTAGTTACTTGTTTAACCTTGTTTTGAAAGAGAGTCATTTCTGTATTTGACCAGGACATACAACCCAAAGCAACTGAAGGACTTCAGCAGATGAGAGCTGTGGTCTGACACCAGAACCACACTGGCTTTGGTTTCGGTTTCACTTCACTGATGCCTCCATGATACTATGGTCTGGTTACCATCATGACTTCCACTTCAGAAATCTGGCCTATAGGAACATGAAGTAAGTGGTCCTTGTATTGCTTTATAACATGCTGGTGTATGGGTTCCATCAGAGTTCAGAAAGGATCTCTTTACATGTCCCCACACTCTCAGAATCAGGATTACAACAGCAAAGAGCTGATATTTAGTGTCAGTAAGATGCCAAGTATCATGTTATGTCTTTGACACATGAAACTGACACACATTTTAAAAATTTAAAGCAAGTCCCTAAATGTTATCCTAAACATCATTGTATATTAAAGTAAGTTGAGGTTTGGTAATGTGGTGGTTTGAATGAAAATGCCCCTCATGGACTCATAGAGAGTGGCATTTTTGGAAATGTGTGTTTGAGCAGGTGTGTCCATGTTGGAGGAAGTATGTCACTGTTTGTGGAATTTGAAGTTTCAGATACTCAAGCCAGGCCCAGTCTGTCTCTCTCTCTCTCTCTCTCTCTCTCTCTCTCTCTCTCTCTCTCTCTCTCTCTCTCTCTCTCTCTGTCTCCTGTCTGATAATCCAGATGAAGAACTCTCAGCTACCTCTCCAGCACCATGTCTCCCTGCACACTGCTGTGCTTCCTGCCATGGTGATAATAGAATAAACCTCTGGACTATGAGCCAGGACCAATTGGATGTTTCCATTTATAAGAGTTGTAGTGGTCTTGGTGTCTCTCTGCGGCAATAAAACCTGAACTAATGCAAGCAGCTTAGCAAGTTTTTCACTTTTCTGAGATGTTAAGAAAATACTCAAGGTCACTGGAGTGACGTTCTGTGATAAAGAGGCCACACAGAATGAAGCTGACTACCAGTCACCCCAAACTTCTGCTTTAGCCACCAACTCTACAACTCCTGGCAAGTTCCACAGGCGTAGAGTGAAGAACAAGATCAAAACTGGCAAAGTAGGACAAGAGCAATAGCTCACAGGGAAAATGTGCTTGCCACAAAAGCCTGATGACCAGACTTCAATCCCCAGGACCTTCATAGAGATTGAAAGAAAGAACCAAGTCACAAAGCAGTCCTCTGATTTCGCCATATGTGCCACAACATGCATGTGCCCATCGTATACACATACACGCAATAAAAACTTAAAACTATAATGTAAAGAACTGATAGCAGCAAATACGCTAAACAATAAAAAACACAAAAATGTAAAAGTACAACTAAAATAAAATAAAGAAAATTTATAGACTTTTAAAGAACACTGTCATAAGAGAATCACAATAATTGAACACACATTAAATAATTCAGAACATTATGATAATTTTAATATAGTCTTTGGAAAATATTAGTTGGAGAAAACTGGATAAACTTAAAAGTTTGGATGTTAAATTATCTATACTTGAATGCCTTGCCCTGAAAGATAGATCAATAATTTGGAAAACCAGTACAGGACACTCAAGGGTGCACACAACTGTATGCACACATTCAGTCACACTATGCTTAGTGTTACGTACAATTTCAACATTTCAGCGTCAGTGAGCAGTTTCCATTAAGAAGGCACACTGATCTGCACTGGCTGGCTTCGTGTGTCAGTTTGACACAAGCTAGAGTCACCAGAGGCAGGAGCCTCAATTGAGGAAATGTCTCAATGAGATCCATCTGTAAGGCATTTTCTCAATTAGTGAGCAATGGGAGAGTGATGTGGGAGTGTCATATATCAATCTGTTGATTTCATTGGCTAAGCAATAAAGAAAACTGCTAGGCCCATTGGATAGGCCCACCCTTAGGTGGGTGGAGTAAACAGAACAGAACGCTGGGAGGAAGAGGAAGTGAGGTCAGACTCGACAGCTCTCCTCTCCGGAGCAGACGCAAGAGAGACGCCATGCTACCTGCTCCAGGGAAGACGCACGCTATGAAGCTCTGACCCAGGATGGACTTAGGCTAGAATCTTCCCGGTAAGCGCACCTAGGGGCGCTACACAGATGATTAGAAATGGGCTAAATTAATATGTGAGAATTAGCCAGTAAGGGCTAGAGCTAAGGGCCAAAGCAGTGTTTAAATGAATACAGTGTCTGTGTAATTATTTCGGGGCATAAGCTAGCCGGGCAGGCGGCTTGGGGTTTTGGGGACATAGCCCCACCGCCGCCCCATATTACTACAAATGACGCCCAGACGTGTGGCTAACTGAACCCACTGAAAGCCTGAGAAAGCTTGGGAAAGAGTAAAGCATGTTTTCTTGATTGTGACAATTTCTCTGGTCTACTCTGCTTGCTAGAGGCAAGCAAGCGCCTCATCTAAGAGAGGCTTCCTGACTCAGCTTTAGCTGCAAAACCCTGCAGCTCGTTAAGAGGTCCTGCCAGGAAACACTTAAATGGTGTTGACGAAAAGCTGAACACATGCTTTTCGGTTTTCAGCCGTAGCAGGAAAAAAGCTGCGCTGTTTAAAAATGCCGGCTTTCTGGGCCATCCTGCCAGGGCAAACTCTGACTGTTTGAGGCAGGAGGGCCGGCTACTGAGAGAGGACTTGAGTGTTGTCTGTTGTAGCTTGCTGGCTGGCAGGGACCTTGCAGCCAGTACCTCAGCCATGAGGCTGGAAAGCTAAGGAATGGGCTGGATCCAGCCGTCAAAGCCACGCCTTTAGTCCTACTGATATTGCTTGGTAAATTAAAGACTCATGTGGTCAGAAAAAGAGAGATATACAGTAAAGAGAGATTCAAAGACAAAGAAAATTTCTAAATGGTTTACTGTGTGTTAAAAATATATGCAAGCTGAAAGTTAAAGTTCTTAAAGCAAAAAACAAAAAAAGGAAGAGAGTTGTTGTGTGTCTTAGTACACACCTTTAATCCCAACACTTGGGAGGCAGAGGGAGATAGACCTCTGTGACTTCAAGGTGTGGTAGCACACGCCTTTAATCCCAGTGCCTAGAAGGCAGAGACAAACAGATCTCTGTGAGTTCAAGGTGTAGTAGTGTACGCCTTTAATCCCAATGCCTGGAAGGCAGAGACAGGCAAATCTCTGAGAGTTCAAAGACAGCCTGGTCTACAGGGTTATTCCAGGTCAAAGATATACGCTCAAAAAGCAAAAAGTTAACCTAGAAATGTCGCAGCTTAGATTCTTAAGCGCCTAGTGATTTAAAGGCGTAAATCAAAAGTGCTCCTGGATAGTAAAAAATTGCAGATTCACAATAGGACAGATTCAGACCACTAAATGAATCACACTGTTGGATGAATGTACGTTGGCTTGGGAGAGAGAAGAAAAAGAATATAGAGAATAAAGTTAATGGTTTAAAAAAAAAAGTAAAAGTAAAGTCTTTAAAGAGACAGAGTACAGATAGTTATAGATATAAATAAAAATAAGCCGCGTAAAGATGGAAAATTCACAGAGAGTCTGGATTATGTACATTGTGTTTTCTTTAAATTTTTTGACTGTAAAGGAGCTAAGTACAGAGAGATATTTCATTATATGGGCTGCCAAGCTAAACCAGAATGGATATAAGGGTATTATGATTTCAGAATTTGGATCTAAGGATATGATACTTTGGAAAAGAGATTCTTCTTTTGTTTTCACAGAGGATGAGACTCTATGGATTTCTTCTATTCCGATTTGGTATGATGGACCACGTCCTCCTGAAGGGTTGCTGTGAACATCTTCAGAAAATTGCTTTGCTCAACTGCCAACTGAGATAAACCTGGCACACAGGTTACACCCTAAATAATCTGATTAACGACGCCCCCATTCAGCAGGAAGCAGTTTGGAGAGAAAAAACTGCGCCCATGTTCCCAAATATAGTTTATAAATGTTCTTTTACATTTAAAGGGGGATATGATATAGATATGAATAATTTGCATTAGTATAGATTTTGCTTTATTGATAGAGATTTATGGTCAATTTTGTTATATGTATAAATGTTTCTGATGTAACTTTTACTTGATAACTTTTGTTGTATGTAATTTTGCTATGTTAAGGTTAAAGCCTTCCTTTTTTTGTTTAAACAGGAAAAGGGGAAGTGATGTGGGAGTGTCATATATCAATCTGTTGATTTCATTGGCTAAGCAATAAAGAAAACTGCTAGGCCCATTGGATAGGCCCACCCTTAGGTGGGTGGAGTAAACAGAACAGAACGCTGGGAGGAAGAGGAAGTGAGGTCAGACTCGACAGCTCTCCTCTCCGGAGCAGACGCAAGAGAGACGCCATGCTACCTGCTCCAGGGAAGACGCACGCTATGAAGCTCTGACCCAGGATGGACTTAGGCTAGAATCTTCCCGGTAAGCGCACCTAGGGGCGCTACACAGATGATTAGAAATGGGCTAAATTAATATGTGAGAATTAGCCAGTAAGGGCTAGAGCTAAGGGCCAAAGCAGTGTTTAAATGAATACAGTGTCTGTGTAATTATTTCGGGGCATAAGCTAGCCGGGCAGGCGGCTTGGGGTTTTGGGGACATAGCCCCACCGCCGCCCCATATTACTACAGGAGAGGGCCCAGCCTATGGTGGGTGCTGCCATCCCTGGGCTTCTGGTCCTGGGTTCTATAAGAAAGCAGGTTGAGCAAACCAAGGGAAGCAAGTCAGTGAGTAGCTCCACTCCACTGCCTCTGCATCAACTCTTACCTCCAGGATCCTGCCCTGCTTGAGTTCCTGTCCTGACTTCCTTCAGTGATGAACAGCAATGCTGAAGTCTAAAGCAAATAAACCCTTTCCTCCCCAGCTTACTTTTAGGTCATGGCGTTTCATCCCAGCAATAGAAACCCTGAATAAGACATTATTCAAGATCCAAGATAGCTGTCTAGAAACACTTATTTTTCTCCCAGAGAAGCCAAGATAATGAATGAATGGCTGATATTTTGATTAGGAAAAATGCTAGATATTGTACAGATGAAGCAGAAGAAAATGGAGACAGGATGGCAAATAAAGACGGGAATAGAGTAGTTTATATTAACTACTCCATTTCTTCAGTTGAGACTTGCTCAAATCAAATTGATTGAAAAAATCAAATTAATAATAATAATTAAAAAAAATGAATGGAAGACCAGAACCTCCCAGTGATATCCAGGACACATGTGTAGACCTTTTGTTCTTAGCTAATATTTGCAAATTTTAAGCCAAGATGAAGAGTGTATAACCTTGCATGGTTCCAGAAGAATACCCCAGGTTACAATGCAAACACCAATAGCCAGTCACTAGCTGCATGGTGCCTTTTGAAATTAACCCCACCCTCACTCTACCTCCATTGCCCTGTGTGTCATACCAAAGGCACTGACCCCACATGCCCTTAGAAACTGATGAGCAAGTGCTATGATGTAGCAGTTCCAGTTCCTGAAATTGGAATACTGTGTCACCTTCACCCCATTAAATAACTAGACTGTGTGCAGACCCTTGATATCAATAAGATCATCATACAGTATGCTCACCCTTACTCCTACATACCCCAGAGACATTGAAAATTGTATTCTGCCTACATTATTTTTCACCTTGTCTTTTCAATATATCATTTTAATTACAAATGTGTGTATGAGCATGTGGGTACCCTCTTACTGCTATGGACATCATTGCATAAACACCTGGGACAACTGAGTGGCCCTGTATCCGAGTCCCTAGCCCTTCTACATATTGCCTCTGCAGCACCCAACTAACATGCAAAGAATGATGGGCTTCATGCTTCTACTGCTCCTCACATCTAGCCTAAATCCATTGGTCACAGCAGAAGAAACTATATAGAGAATACACTACTGTAGTCAAAAGGAGCCAAAGCATATATTCCATTCCATGGGGGCACAATAAGACAGAGAGACCTGCCAAATAAAGTCTTTTACTGCAAAAACCAGACTTACAAATGGGTAAAGACAACAATATCAACACAGGGAGACAGAGCCATGTAAAAGCAGGGTAAAAATGATACATCCGAAAGAACTCAATGCCTTTCTAGTAGCACCCCACACACCAAAAGAAAATACATGAAATACCTGCAAATGATTCCAAAAGAACCTTTCTAAATAAACTTACCAAGACGGGTATTTGCCTGAAGAAATGGCTCAATGGTTCAGAATACTTCCTGCATGTCCAGAGGACCCAAATTCAGTTCCTAATATACACCACACCCGTGTCCAGTGGCACACAGTCACCTAATTCTAGCTCCTATAGAGCCAACAACCTCTTCTAGTTTCTACAGGCATCTTCACTTATGTGCACATGCCCATATCCATATACATTATTCAAAGAATATATTTAAAAGACAAAGTTGAAAAGAATGTAGACAGAAAATTCAGCAACATTATTGTAGCAAATCGTGACCTAAGTGAGACACTTAAAAGACTAGCCTATAAAAATAAACAGAAACCTGGGATTCAAAGAGCTCAATGAATATAAAATATATGAACAACCCTAGCAACAGACTCTATCAAGCAGAAGAAAGAATTTCTCATCATGAATGCATGCTATCTTAAATAAATTGCAAATTAAAAATAAGAATAGAGGAAAAAGAATGACGGCAGGTTCCAAGACCTTTGAGGCTGCTCAGTGAGGAAAAGCCTGGCCAAAAACTTCCAATTACTGGGAAAAATGCACACGTTCAGATGCAGAAGTCTCAAAAGAGCAAATAGTTCCTCTTCCGGGTCCACTATAATGAAGCTCTCCTAGTCCAAGGAAAGAAAACTTTAGACATAGCAAGAGAAAAATGGCAAATCATGTCCACAAGAGCCCTTCTGGGTTAATGGAAGGCTGCTCAGCAGAAGCCTCCCAGACCAGGAGAGAGGGTGATGTCGTGTCTAAACTCCTAAATGAATCAAATTTCCATTCAAGCCCATTATACCCAGAAAAGACGCCCTTCAGACATAAAGGCATCTTTGAAGTAAGCAGAAACAAGGAATTCCTCATCACCAGACCAGCCAGCCAGAACAATTGGGTAAAGTTGCTTTGCTTCTAGAAGCAACGGAAGATAAGATCAATTGTGAAAACACACAGCTCTGTAAAACCCAGTCAAACTGGGATGATGCAGAAGACAAAGAGAAAAAGAACCAGAAACCACCAAGACAAGCAATAAAAGAGAAACCGGTTACACAAAACCAGCAGCGAATAGCATAATATAACAAAAGGGATGAGCCTTTAAAAGTAAATATAACCCTGAATACCAATGTATTAATTTCTCTAATTAAAATATTTAGATTGGCCTAATGCAAACGGATTACAAGCAAACTAATGAGGGCCACGAGAGGGCTCGGCAAGCAAAGGCTCTTGTTTCCAGGTCTGGAGTTTGATCCCAAGGACTCACATAGCTGAATGAAAAGAATGCACTTGTCCTCTGACCTCCAGGAATGCACACAAATATTTCTTTTAAAAATTGCATTAAAAAGTAATTTAAAAACAATGACGTATCAATCCCCTCCCACCCCACCCCCAAAAACTTCTCATTGGTAAAGACACACAAAGAATCAGAGGGATGAACAAAGATAAGTAAGAAGAGAAACCAAAAAACAAAAGGAAATAGCTCTACTTGCACCCGATAAACCAGATTTTAAATCAAACCCTGTAAAACTAGGAAAAGAAAGTGACTGGATGATGATTAGGGGATAAATTCAAGAGAAGAAAATGAGATATTATAAAAAGGCATGCATTCAGTGACAGATATCATGTTACAAAGGGAACATTATGAGATCTAACAGTACAGTCATAGCGGTGCTTCAACACCCCACTGCTACCAGAGTGTGGAGAACCCAGATCAAAAGGAAAATCAGGAAAGAAACATCAAAGTTAGTCTTTCTATAGTTCAGAGGCTCCTAGCGTAGCTACAGAACCTTTCTCCCTATGGCTGCCAAATATACATCTTCCTCTGGGCACACAGGATGTTCTCTAGCATCTGCCACGAACCGGACTGCTACCGAGCTTCGTTTTACTCCTAGGGAAACAATAACACTAATCCTTCGCAAACTTTTACGAACCACTGAAAAAAAAAGGGGCCTCCCAAACTCGTTCTAAAGAGTCCCTGACTCCAAAACAAAGCAGTAACTGGGGAAAACTACAAAACATAACTGAAAACATGTGAAAACACAGAGACAATACTTCACAATAAATACTAGCACACTTAACTGCACCTCTGAAGATCACATGTCAAGTCCAGTGGAATTTAATTTAAGGATGCAAAGAGGGTCACTACATAGAAATTGATGAACACACAGACACACACACACGTATATTCTGACTAATGTTTGTGCTCTTAAAGGAATCACTACTATCCAGAGCTATCCCACACTTGAAGTATCTCCTTCACTCTGCTGCCAAAGAAATTCCCAAACCATCATATTCTGGCTATAACTTGCAAATGGGCTGTCTGCCAAAATTTTTTTTTCTTTGTAAGCACACTCTGAATTGCCAAATTCATGTAACAGAGAGTAGTGTTGGGATCATAAACACAGAGAATTGCAGTTCCTCTTGGTCTCTAGCCAGCCCAAATGAGGTATGGGATTGCGCTACAGGGATCTGTGTATGCCACAGATACTGATACAGTGATGTGGTAAGCTCTCATCTCAGTATTGCAAGCACAATGACGATGGAAACCAGTTATGGACCCTTCTCTCCGTATGGTGTTGACAGATATAGGTAAAAAGACAAATCACACAAACAAAACAAGAGTGAAGACAATAATCACAGAGAAAACTATGAGAGCTACAGTCTAAATGAACCCATATAGTATTGTTAGATTGCTCCTAAAGGACCAGATGCGGAGTTCATAAAATCAAAGAAGTATGTCACAAAGTTTAAAGAAATCGTTTAAGTGAGAAGATACAGACCTGTAAAGCCTTGATGTTAGAAGTATACTACGGAACTGACATAAAAAGTCTGCAGAACAAGACAGCAGGACCGGAACGCCGGTGTGCCCACATATAATGTGCCATTTCTCACTCCTACTGCGTCTTTAATGCTAGAGGTCAGATTTTACAGATCTTTGTGACTCCTGGTCTAAAGTTTTTAAATTAGCTTCAGAGTAATGAAAAACCACTGGATGACTGGAAATTGAAGGGACCAGAAGTTCAATCACAAGTACTTTTGGAAAAGGTGACCCATTCTGAAAGGGATAGGAGGGAGTAGGAGAAGGGACATCGGGATAAGGATGCTCTGTGGCTATCAGACATTCATGCTGTATGACTGTGTCCTAAGTAACTGCTCAAGTAGCTGTTTGCAGTGTGGGAGGGCTGCAGCTTCTCAGACTCTGCTGACGATTTCAAAATCTCATGCTGATATCGGTTTTACTGTGAACGCATGGCACACCCCCATAATCCTGCGCAACCTCTCTATCTCTTGGTAAACTGAGTCTCCCCTCCTGTGTTCATAGGTGTTTGTGTGCTGGTGATTCATAATAGGGAGAATTAGTTGTATGAGTAAGAATGGGGCTTATTTATTTGATCAAAAGCAATTAGTCCATGACGACACCACTAAGAATATGATTCCACCTCTCCCAACAACCACTAACTTCCCGTAACTCCTCTGGAGTGGGAGGGGCCCCAGAAGCCTCTCCTTCATTCATGACACAACGCTGTTAGGCCCAGTATAGTTCAGATAACTGCCCCTGCTGTGAGCGTATGGGTGCAACAGTTACATAATGTCCACAAGACACAGTTTTGTAAGACTCTTCCTACCTTCTGGTCTTCACAACCCTACCCTTCTGTGGTGTTCTCTGAGCTTCAGAGGGAGCGATAATAGATGTTTCATTTATATTTGAAGACTCAGCAGTTACTTAGCCTCATCATTTTGACCCATTTTCAGTCTGTGCATTAACCATCAATCACAGAAGAAAAAAGAAGAAGAAGAAGAAGAAGAAGAAGAAGAAGAAGAAGAAGAAGAAGAAGAAGAAGAAGAAGAAGAAGAAGAAGAAGAAGAAGAAGAAGAAGAAGAAGAAAATGATTCCCTGACCAAGATTGACAGCAGCACTATAAGTGGGCAGTTTTATGACATGTCTATTTAGCAATTCATCATTAGTAGGTTCCTCTTCCCCTCTCCCATAGATCACATGGCCTCACCAGCTATGGGCTTTTGACTAGGTGTCCAGTAGCAGGCATGAGAGTGTGGGACAAGCGACTGATCAGAAAGTCTTTGGTTACCTCCGTAACAGCCATGCCAGTGTTGTACCAGGGAGCACAGTTTGCTTGGCAGATTGGTTATTGCAACACGGAAGGGCTACAGCTGGGTAAGAACAATGAAGATCTTCTCCCTTATCAGTGTACATAGCACATTCTAACACTATGGAGGCTAACAGGCACGGCAGAAGCTGCCAGCTCATTCTCAGCTTAATCCATCTGCATCCTGAAACCAATGTTTGCATCAACAGGATTGTACCGTCTAGTTCTGGGGAGCAACCAAAAGCAATGACAATAGCGTGTATTCTGTAAGGGCCTCTGCGGCTGCACCTCTCATTGTTTTGTAAATGTAGGAGTCAGCCATGATAAGCTTACTAGAAACAGACCACCCAAAGTAAGGTCTTTACTTCCAACCATTATTATCACCTGCCAGAGTAGGACTCAGCCGTTGATAAGTTTAATGGAGGCCTGAGTCTCAGTAGTTTACTCTGAAGCAATACCTGGTTGCAGGAAGGACCACAAACTGAGATTACCCAAGCTCCACCCAGGAACAGACCATCCAAATGAATCACCTTCCAGCACACACTCACCAGGACACCCCCAGACAAATGTCAGCCAATCAGGGGTCCTGAACCTTAGAAATTCCTCACTCCCACCTTTGCTACTATAAAAACCCAACTCTAACTGAGCTCAGGGCTCTTTGTTTTATTCTAGTACGTTAGACACACAGAGAGACCGAGTTTGCAAACTTGTATAGAATGAAAGGCTCGTTGCTTTTACATATAGGACTTGGTTTCCTTGTTGGTTTGGGTGGGACTTCGCGGATCTGGGTATAACAGTGAACACATTATTACAGATGTTCCAATAGGTAAAAGAAGCCATATACTGTAATGCTGATATGTATTTCCCTGACAAAAAAATGATACTGTCCATATTTCATTTTTCAATTTTGCTTTTTCTATAGTGAAAGGCCTATATAAATTTCTACTTTTAAGAAGCCAATTTTTTGTATTAAGTCATAAGATTAATCATCTAGTTTGAATATAAGTAATTTATCAAAAAAATTGATTTACAGCTGGGCAATGGTGGCACACACCTTTAATCCCAGCACCTGGGAGAGAGAGGCCAGCAGGTATCTATGAGTTCAAGGCAAGCCTAGTCTAAAAAGTGAGTTCTAGGACAGCCAGGACTGTTACATAGAGAAACTGTGTTTCAAAAAGCAAACAATTTTTTTATTTACAAATATTTCTGCCCAAACTGGGATAAAATATATTTAAATTCTTATAGTCTTTGAAACTGCAAATGTTCCAAATTTTGATTCTATCTAATTTTTCATTTTATTGCTCATAATTTATGCTACATATGTAAGCAAGCATTCCTTGGCTTTAATATTTACTCTCAAGGGTTTTTTCTTTCTTAAAGATTTATTATTTCTACATATGTATACATGTGTGTACCTACATGAGTTTTGGCCACACCATATGCATGTAGGTACTTGTGGAGACCAGAGGGCCCCAGATCTCCTGGAACTCGGGTTAAAGATTAGTGTGACCCATCTGATATATACATGCTGGGAACTGAATTCAGATCTTCTGCATGAGCAGTAAATGCTTGTGACCACTGAAGCATCTCTCCAGCCACTCTCAGAAGATTTTTTTCTAAGTGTTTTATAACTGTAGTGTTTGCATTTTTGGGGTTAAGCTCTACTTTGAATGATTTTATTGTTTTGGTTTAAGTAGTCAAAGTCTTCTGCTTTATGTATATATACATATATATATGTATATGTGCATGATATATATGCATATATGCATGATATATATATATAAATCATTATCCTAATACTATTTATTAAAGACTGTAGTAAAAGTCAAACTCCAACTGACTGATGCTCTCACACAATTCACTGATTCTTGTTAACTTAATTAAGCACTAAAAATGTAGCTATGTTCTCATCTTGGGTTAAAATGAGTTTTAGCACACAGAGAATACACAAGGATGTCTTATATAGAAATCACAGTAAAAGAATTAAAGGAAAGCATAAAATCAATGATTTCTTCAATAGGAAAATCACTCAAATACTCAAATTCTGAAAAGAAGAAGAAACTCAATGGAAAGCAGTAATTGAAACAAACAAAAAACTTATTAGAAATGCTCAGCAGTAGATTTGAACTGACAGGAGAAATAGTCAGTTGGTTTTAAGGGAGGTGAGCAGGAATTATCCAGTGTTGAGGAACAGAAAGAAAAGTGAAAGGGATAGAGATGGAACGGAACTCAGAGACCGGTGGAACAGCATCAAGAGGATCAACACAAGTGTGGTGGTCACCTTAGAGCAGACATACAAACGCGAGAAGTCTGCATTCATGTAAAACTAGATGGGAAGGTCAAAGTATTAGTAGAGGCGGTCACTTGAAGTAATGAAGAACATTAATTAGAAAATGATAATGACTTTAAATGTATACCCACATAACATAATTACCCCAAATATTTGCCCATATGCCTAAGCTCACAGATAATAAACTTAGGATGAAACGGACAATTACAAGTACTAGGAAAGTTCTTGTCTCCCCACAATAATTAATAGAACAGCTAAGGATTGCTAGACTTGAACTACAACTTTAATTAGTTTTAATCTGATGTTTATAGAATACTTAAAGAAGTAACGCCAAACAGACATTGTATACATGTGGCAATATGATCTCAATGTATTTACAAGTGCTGAAATACACAATGTATTCTTAAATGTCAATGGAATTTCTAAAAGTAAAAACCACAATAAGATTATTCTTAGACCATAATGATATTAAATTAGAAGTCAGTAAATGTAATGCCCCAAATAACTTCTTGTATTTGAGAAAGTCTTAATGTATTGAAGTTGACTAACAAATATCTCAACTCATTGGTCAAAGAGACAAATTAGTAGGAAAGTACAAAGTATGTTAGCACAAAATCCTAGCATAAAAGTGCAAGTTTCACTTTGAAACATAAACAAAAATGCTTTATAATAAACATATGTGTGTCATATATATTTTTTCCTGGAGGTAGGTGCTTAGATGACTATACTTTCTATTGCAGAAGCAAAGCTCTAGCATGAACTAATTTGAGCTAGAAATGATTGGGCTGATTCCCTAGGTGCTGAATTAATGGCCTCACAGGAGGGGTAAGCTTGTGGTTTAAGGCCCAAGGCAAAGATTTATAATCTCAGAACACTCTTGGCTCCCCGATAAACAAAATTATCCTTGGTATAATGATTTATCATTTGTTTCTTTTAAACTTTTAGAATACATAGCCAAGACATGGAATATATAATTATGATCATGGATTAAATGTAAGTATTTTTTAATCTCAATAATATAGAAAAAGATAGGCAATTGTGAGTGGGCTCACAAAAGGAAGGATAATCTACTCAAGCCCAGTGTGGAGAATAAAGAGATGGCATCAAAACCTACAGTAGGAAGTTGAATGCGGTGCACAAAACCACAGAGGATCTTTCAAAGACTAACCAAAAATATAACAGACACATCATATTTTAAAGGGATAAAATACTCCTATTTTCCCTGGATTTTTTTCCAGTGAAAAGTAACAAGATTTACAGTTCACTTAAGATTATGGTGGTTACCTGCAGTACTCAAAACAGAAAAGATTAAGATTGATTGTTCATGGGAGGCAGACAGGCAGCTGTAAGAGGTACGACAGGGAGCCTGTCCTTCATTCGCTGCCCTTTCATTCCTCGGGAGTTTTTATCACGTACAGCCTATACTATTTTGAATATGTATATTCTATATACATTCTGAATACGTATTCTAAATATGTATTACATATTCTGAATACACACACACACACACACACACACACACACACATTAACTGGGCGTGATGGGACATGCCATTTATCCCAACACTCAGGGAACAGAGGCAGGCAGATCTCTGTGAGTTCAGGTCAGCCCAGTCTACAGAGAAAGTTCCAGAACAGCCAGGGCTATACAGAGAAACCCCATCTAAAAACCAAAACCAATAAAACAAAAATTAAAGTAAAGCCACCACCAGTGACCCCGATACTCACACCTTTGTTAAAGAATATCTTAAATCTCAGTAACTAAAGTCAATTCCTCAAAACAAATACAAGACTGAGTCTTCTGAGTTTCCCTTGTGCCCAAGTGAGTCTCTTTCCCTCATCTTCCAGTTCAGGCAACAGTAGCATTCAAACACAGAGGACTCTAAACCCCTCAGTGTCCTGATTCTATGTGAACACACAGCAATCTCTGAAAACTCCTCCTCATATGAAAGAGAGAACCCTGTCTTTGCCATTGTCCTGATAGATGTTCTCTCAGAGGGTGGAGTTAGAGACAGTTAATGTCTTTGGGAGATGATTGAAAATAGGAATAAGTGAGGGAAAAGGCCAAAGAAAGAAAAATCAATGATCATGTGCATACCAAAATGGTGGGAACAGTGAGGGCTTGGTTCCAATAGTCCTTCCTAGGAAGTTGGGTACTCCGAACTGTCAGCTGCTATGGTCTGAACATGTTCAGATGTGTCCCCAAGGGTTCATGTATCTGAAGTTTGGTCCTCAGCGAAGCAATGACAGTGTTGAACACATAGAACATATGGTTGAGGGGAGGTCCTTAGTTCACTTGGGGACATGTTTCCGTGATACACTGAAGAAAGTTCCTCCCTACCTCTCTCCCTATCACTGGCTGTTTTGTAGGTTATCTTTACTCACATGCAAAATCGCATCACTCTGTGACAGTCACAAGGGCTCTCACCAAAACTAAGTCAACGCAGGCACCGTGCCCTTGAAGAGAAAATCAATGAGCTAAATAAACTTCTTTCCTTGCTAAGTTGTCTCAACTCTTTCAGGATAATAACAGAAATGGAGTAATGAATGTATCAGGCAAGAAGACAAGATCCTTTCTCTGGTTAACGGCCTTCTACCTCACATCTGGGCTTACTCACTTCCAGCTGCAGCTGTTCCTAGGTCAGAAACAAGGAGTGAGACTTTCTGTCAGAGCAGAAAAATCCACATCTTAGTGATTTTTCTCTTGCCGTGATAAAACACTATGACTAAGGCAACTTACAGAAGAAAGTTTATTTGGGGCTTTTAGTGCCAGAGAGTCAGAGTCCACGGCTGTGGACTGGGGAACATGGTGGCAGGCTGGAAAGCATGGATCTAGAGCAGTGACTGAGCAACCTATTGTGAGACAACCACTGGGCAGAGAGAGCTAACTGGAAGTGGCACGGGCTTTCAAAACCTCAAAGACCACCCTCATTGACACACCTCCTTCAACAAGGCCACACCTCCTGATCCTGACCAAACAGTTCCATCAACTGAGGACCAATCCTTAAAGCGTGTGAGCCTTTGGGGCCATCCCCATTCAATCCACCACAGTCCATCATAGCTCTTGCTGAGACCAGAGCTCAGTAGAGGATGTGAGGTGACACTGAGCGACAGGGACACCTGCTAGCTCATCAGGAGATAAAGGCACTTCCCTCAGGCATGACCAACAATGATGTATATGACCAATTCTGCCCTATCTAGTTCAGCATCTGTCTTACAAAACAAATGATCAGACATTTAGGTTGCTTTTACAAGTACTTCATTAAAACAATATAAAAAATTAGTTACATGATTGCCTCTGTTTATTTGCAATTCACTCTGGGTATTATTTTTCAGAATAGAGCAGAAACTGGATTTTACTCGTGTGTTCATTTCAAACATATGGTTATCATGACTACTAGCATAAAAATGTCACAAACTCATCTTTCTTTTTTTTTTTGATAACTTTATTCTTCCCATCGGCTATGACAGTCTATTAATGAAGCAATAAACTTTTACTAAATGGTGTTTACACTGATTTTGAAGCTACCCACTAAATGGCCTTTGACACATGCCTCACAGTTTTTACTCTCTGTATTTACTATGATGGTATGGGTACATCACATTCTTTTAAAAAATTGTGTGTATGTGTGGGTATGTGTTTATGCATGTTTGTCTATAGGTACATGTACTGTGTGCATGTGAGCAATTGTGTGTGTGTTTGTGTGTGCATTTCTGTGCCCCTGTGCACTGGGGCAAAGGTCAAAGGATGACATTGGTCACAGCTCTCTATTACTCTTTGCCTTATCTCTTTGGAACTCAAATGCACCTGTTTTTTGAAGGGGACAGTGAGCCTGCTGTCCCCATCTCCCTCAGCAATGGGGTTACAAGCTCATGCACAGATACCCAGCTTTTGCATTGGTTTGTTTTATTTTTGAGACAGAGTCTTACTCATTCTGTAGCCCTGGGCGGTCTGGAACTCTTTCTATAGACAAGGCTAGCCTTGTAATCACAGAAGTCCATACCCCTGCCTCTGCCTTCCCAGCACTGAGCCACCAAGCCCAGTCATGAACAGCTCTTTGCATAGACGCTGGAGATCCAAGCTCAGGTCCTCACACTGGCTTGACCACTGAGCCATCTCTTCAGTCCACATACATCATGTCCTATGAGATAATTTAATATACTCACTTTACGCAGATGTTTGTATGAAAGGTAAGCCTATGTTACAAATAATCCAGACAGATCTACTGCTTTCACACATGAAGTCATAGCTTTTGAATCTTTGAGGGAATTTTTTGTAAAGCTTTGGAATATGTTTCCTTGTTACGTTCATTTCCGGGGAAGACAATAGAGCAACGGTAATTCTCTCAGATTTATTCCGTGTGTTGGTATGAGGGCAGCTGTAATGGCTGCGCTTCAGGAAAGTAAGTCACACCAACTTGAGCTTCCTCTCCTGTACAGACACGAAGATGCTGCTGCCGCTGAGACATTTGTTTCATTGGCGCAGCCCGTGGTTTCTCATTCCTCTTCCTCATTAGGGCTGACAGATGTACCACACTGACTTGAGTTCGGCTTGCACTACATGACCAATGGCAAAGCTTTGGTCCAATGAATTGACCCCTTAGCTTTCTTAGCCTTAATGCTCTCCCCTTCTTTCCTTCTGGATTTATGAGGTACTTGGCTGGAGCTGCTGAACTATGAACAGGCTGCAGGACAGCTGCCCTCTCCGCCTCATGGTGTCCTGTCCCCAGCAGCTGAAAGCAGTAGGAAAAGCTTTCTGTGGCTTCCTTGGTGAAAATAACGAGGTATGTGCTACAATGTCTGAGGATCTATCTGTGGGGCATCTCCAGACAGGAAAGAGGAGCAGTAAGAAACAGGGTCCAAGGTAAGATGTGCCCCCTCCAAGACAGCCCAGTGACCTGCTTCCTCTAACAAGCCCTTCATTCCTCAGTTCTACTAGCTCCAATAGTGTTGTAAAATTTCAATTCAACAATGGGATAACCCATTCATTAAGTCCAAACCCTCAAAATGTGACTGTCTCTGGAAACAACCTCAGACACACCCAGAGCTGGTCTTGACGGATTTCTTAAATTTTTCAGACCTATCAAGTTGACAGTTAAGTTTGACCATCTCACTGTAAAAGAGGGGAATACAACCCTTATTGGCAGATTATTTTCCCAAGCATGACTCCGTCAAGACCTTAGAACCATTAGGATTTGGAAAATGGTTTCAAGTAGAGTAACAGCTACTTATTTTATTTACCTGTACCCTCTTCTCTTGCTTTGACTGTAGAGTTGTAGCTGCTTTTCTTGTGTGATAGTTACTTTAAAATTATTTTGCTTTGTTGAGAGAAGATTAATTATAGGTTGCAGCAGATTCTTTACAGGCTGATATGCAAACATGAAAAAAAATGTAAGGAAAAGAAAAGGAAAGAGAAAGAGCAAAACAGAAGCAACAGGACAGCCAGGCGGTGGTAGCACAGTCTTTTATCCCAGCACTTCAGAGGCAGAAGCGGGTGGATCTCCAGGTTCGAGGTCAGCCTGGTCTACGGAGCAAGTTCCAGGACAGCTTGGACTACACAAAGAAATCTCTCTCAAAAAACAAAAATAAACAAGCAAAAAAGCAAAAGGAGAAAGGAGAACTCCTCACTAATAGTTACTAAAAATTGTCCAGCCATTTAGAGAAAATTACAACTTTCCATTCACCTGGGGAAAAATAAAAACAATCAAGGAGGAATCAAAAACCAGGGAGGACAATTTTTAGAATCACGAAAAGAAAATTTTAAGCTCCCATCTTTGTTGCTTAAAACTGAAGATTCTTTCAGGAGATGGCCTATTGCATGTCAAATGTGTATAATGTCATTTCTCTATGAAGTCAAGCATAGGTAGTTTGCCACATAGTCTTAAAACAGACTGAAGAAAAAGAATGGTGGTCGTCACTCTGAAGTTTAGTTTTTGAGGAGGAGCAGAGAAGGAAGCAGAAGTACACCAGGGATGCTTTTTCTTTTTTCCCAGGAGTGGTGTTAAGAACACCCCGGTCTCCTCGATTTTCTGGGGGGTTACAAGCAAAATCTGGGTGCTAAAAAGCCACCTGGCATTTCAGGAACACACTGTCCCCAGCCTGCCCAGAAATCACTTGCCTGGATACTTACAAAAGGAGGTGCTCAAAGCACCATGGGAGATACCAGCCAACCCCGCCCTCTGGTGAGGAAGGGCTTGGCTCAAGTGCAGCTGCCTATACTGCTGCGAAAGTTCTGCAAACTCCTTTTCTTCCCGCAGATGTAACCAGGGAACAAACAGTCCCTACATAATAAATAGTCTCTTTTTTGGCCCGACAGGACTTTGATTCATGTCACGTGACACTTCCACTGTGCACTGATGGCTGTGGACACCTTCAGTTCCTCTAAGCAGTGTTGGGGCTGGAGAGCAGGAAATGGCTACTAAGATTAAATAAAATGAGAAGATCAATTGTCTGTCTGAATATTGACAGCCAGGGAACCAGTCATCCTTGACCTCAGACACAAAGCGTTTGTTCGCTGAGAGTTAAAAGCAGGAGCTAATATTTTTTGCTTTTATCTTTTGCAGCAGTGATTGGCAGAGGGCAATAAAAAACGCAACGCAAATGCCTTTGAAAACATAATGTGAGGGAGTACAATGGAGCAGAAATTTTGGCCTTCAACAAAGGCTGCCAAAGCAAATGGACATTTACATGTGAAAATATAAATCTAGACACAGGGCATATATCCGTCATCAAAATTCATTTAAAAATGAGTTGCTTTAAGTGAACATTAAAAAGTAAAGTCTTTCTGGGTTGCTCTTAAGCATAAAACATCAATCAAAGTTATAAACCTCCTGGGAGATGAAATCCAAGAAAAATCTAGATAACCTTGGGTTTGATAGCGACATACTGATACAAATCAAAGGTGCAATCCATGAGAAGAATTAATAAGCTAAACTCCAGTTTAAAAAACACATTTTGCTAATGAACTATAATCCACAATATACAAAGAACTCTGCAAACTAACAATTAAAACCATGTAACCTTTGGGACTGGAGAGATGGCTCAGCAGTTAAAAGCACTGACTGCTCTTCCAGAGGACCTGGTTCAATTCCCAGCACCCTTATGGTCTGTAACACAACTGTCTGTAACTCCAGTTCCAGGGTACTTGACACTCATGGCAAAACATCAATATGCATGAATAAAAATAATAAAAAACATATTATTGGCTTAAATAATAAGTTAAGATCCTTATCAGGCAGTACACTAGACAGAAAAGATGAGAACAAGCAAACATGAAATGATGATTTTTATATTTTTGTGTCAGGAAATGAAAATTTTAACACCAAAGAACTATTGCATCTATTGGAGCAAGCAAAACCCAGAGAAGGATCAAGACCCAGGGCTAACCAGGACTGACAAAGAAACTGTCATTAATGCCAGCAAGGCTGAAAATCATGTGTTGACTTGGAAGACAGTTTAGAAGATTCTTACAAAAAAGCTAAGCATATTCTTGCCATATTATCCAGCCACTGCTTTCCTTGGTTTTTACCAAAATAACTAAAAAATTAGTATTTTCACAAAAATGTATACATGGATATATATCTATATCTATACACACACACACACACACACACACACACACACACATATAAGTTTTTCTCATAATTGCCAAAACTTGTAAGTACACTCAGGAGTCCTTCAGAGGTTGAATGGACAAACTGTAGTAGATTCATTGAAAGAATATTATTTAGCAATGAAAAGTAACAAGATGGCAAACTATGCAAAGACATACAGAAATTGAAATATGTGTTGCTAAATGAAAGAAGGCACTATGAAGAAACTTCCAACTATCCAGTGTTTCAGAAAAGAGAAAGTTATTAAGAGGGTAAAAAGATGACTGATTACAGTGTTTAAGGGAAGGAAGAGATAAGTAGGTCAAAGGCAGAGGATTTATAGGACAGCAAATCTATTCTTTGTGATGCTATTATCATGGGTACATGTATATACATGACATAACACAGCATCACAGGTGAGTCCCGACATATATTATGAATTATAATTTGAGCAGCACAATTTGCTACTAAGATCATATTTGAGCATTTGAATTAGCTTGTTATCTTTCAAAAATATTGATTCACCGTAATTTTGTGATTAATTCATGATGGTTATGCAGTTGGGTATTGTCATTACCTCCACTCACATCTCTGCTTTTTAACTGGAATGTTTGCAATGTATATTTAATATAATTTTTGATTCACTTGTGTTTAACTCAATCACTTTACTATTTGTTAAACATTTTTCTCTTAGTTCTTTGATTTTTTTCTCATTGTCTCCTGCTTTATTTGAAAGAAAAGTGCTTCTTTTTTATTCCGTTTGCGCTACTACTCTATTAGCTGTATTATCATGTTTTAGCCAGGTGAGTATTCTAGGTTTTGAAATGTTTGATTTTTATTTTTTCACCATGCTCTTAATTAATGCAAAATTAATTTTTTATCTTCTCACAATGAAATTAATATTCTACTCATTCTGTGATTACATAAAAGCATTGTACTTTCCCATTCCTTTCTCTATATCATGAAGTCATGAAGCAATTAGCATAACAACATTACTCCCAGAAGCTCAGCATCTCTTTCAATATAGCATGTTGCTGCTACTACAAAATACCAATGCTTTTGAGAGTAAATGAGGAATACAAATATACTGTAAAGGTGTATTTTAAGATTGCATCTGACTAATCATATCTCTTACTTCTTTTAAAATACAATCTTGACATATCTGAGCAAAATGAATTTTTCAGTGGACTAGTCTGTGTGTATTAAACATAACTATAGAAGATGTATGATTGTTCCAGTGTGGGAACAATTTTACTCAAGGTCTATCACCTGCGTCCCAGAGTGCTTTCAGTTATTCGGCCTAAGAACCCAAATTAAATGGTGTTGAGAAATCAGACATGCTATAAACAGAGAATGATCTTGAGTGTGGTGAATAAAGACCAACAAAAGAACAGGAAGTAAGGTTAAGCTGAATCTATAACTAGGAAAAGAAAAGAATGGAAAAATGGGGCAGAGGGAGATGGAAGCAGAGTAATTTAGATAATAAGCCTCTCAGAGGAAGAACATGGAAACAGGAGAAAGTTCCAGAAGAGAATCAAACCAGAGAGAAATGGCACATGAATGGACAGAAGCAGGCCAACCAGTGTGGAGAGAGACGTGCCAGGCCCTTCCTGTGCTTTCTATCTCTTCTGGGAAGCAGCCACGTGAGGTGTGGAGGATGTTCCTAGACACAGAGTGCAGGAAGTGCTGTTCACAGTTAGGGCAAAAGCCAGCAGGTGTCAAGAGGCAAGGAGAAGAACTGGGGTTAAAGCACAGAAACCAAGCAAACGCCATTTGGACCAAAGGCTGCTTCCTTCTTTCCTGTGTGACTGTGTCGCTGCTGGACATTCTGCCAGGTGTCGACACTTAAATATTATTGAAAATTCTGCGCTGATAAAACAAGGTCCTAAGGTTCTCATTTTGTTAAATGAATTCAAAACCTTCTTGCTCTCACACCCTCCTGAGACACCTAACTCCCTGTCCCACCCAAAATAAAAATGTCCTTTTACTGTATTTTCTCCTATGATAGTGAAATGATCGTAATTATTGCAAGAAGTCATAATGATAATGGTGTTGGATTTATGTAGATAAGAGTGTGTTTCTGTTGGCTGGAAATCTTTAATTTCATTATTTTGCAAAATCTGTTTTGCAAAATTTTTACAAATTTACTTTCTACTGAAATGTACATTTGACAAGAAAAATTTCAAAGCAGGCATATTGCTGAGCCTTCTGAGTTAGTGCTCACCACAGACAGTTAACCTGTGAAGTGGGACTAAACAGTGCTTGAGCACACATGTTGATAGTCACAGGACAATTGAATCCCAAAATATGTCTCCCTAATGTTAAATAAAATCACTCAGTGTGTGTAATGAACAACAAGAGTGGCAGTAATCAAAGAAAATCGGGATTGTCAACAATGAAAAATAATGTCTCCTAGCAACCAAGTTTCCATTTCTCTTTGTTTGCTAACAAGCACTGAGCTGCTTTCTGCTGCTTGCTTCATTCCAGACAACAGTGTTATCCAAGACCATAGCAAAACCTCCTGCCTTAGCTGGCTTACATTTCCAATCAGATATCATACAATTAATTTTATTAATGTTTGAGTCCTAATTCACTATGCATTAGCCATAACTATGATTTGTTATTGTCGTGTTCTAAAAGGAATTGTAATGTGGAATAATTATTTGTTTAAATAATGGAGGCGCTGGCATACAGATGCTACTGGAACCAAGTAAAAATTTATTATCATTAATAATAAGATTAAACAAAATCATATCCCAGAAGAGATCCCAGGAGGACCCTTCAGCTATTTTAGTTGAACTAGAAAGAATACTACTAATTAAGATATAACACAGACTGTCATAGCAATAGGACCATTAAATAGAGTCTAATAAAAGGCTCCATTGCCAACAAGGCTGCAAATGAGAGTATACCCTTAGATGAAATGAACTTGAATTGCAAACATTACACATCAAACTTTGGCCTCAGTTCTATTGAAGCATCTGTACTAATTCCTTAACACCATTTAGATTCTCTCCTGCCGCATACACAAAATCAGAGGCCAGCGTAGCGAACCTGTCTGTCATGAAAGAGAAAAGCCATGGCAGTTGTCTAATTCCTTCGAGCGAATTTCCAACTGGTGATTTGGAGATAGATTAGTGTTTTTATTGTCGTTTTGCTTAGTATTTAATGATGTCAGTATGAGGAGGGGAGTCACAGTCTCAATTTGGTTATACAAAAGTTAAAGCTATTCAAATTCATGTTCATTTTGTGTATTACTTGTATTATTGAGGTGAAGTGAAAGATGAGTGATATGATTTAAATTTACTGCAATCAAATCAAATTATCAAACCAAAATACTATTTTTTTTTAAAAAAGACAGGGTCTCACTATGTAGCCCTGGCTGACCTGGAATTTGCTGTGTACGCAAGGCTGTCTCTGGATTCACAAATATTCACCTACCTTTCCCTCCTGAATGCTGGGATTAAAGGAATGTGCCATGACCCCTTTTGACTTCTATAGCTCCAATTGACTTCTTTCACTAAAATGCAATTTTCTCCTTTTATGTCTAATTATGAATATATGTACATTTGCATATGCTTTAACAATGGCTGTAACTTTTGGCTTCTTTCGTATGACATCTAAAAAACAATAAAAATTCTTCAGACAGTATTTAAACCAAACTTTAGCATCACAGTACGCTTCACCTTTCCAAAGGTGGTACGATTCATATAAACACACAGCTAAGTAGAATTCGATGTGGAACATGATGAGAATGAGGCTGTCCAAGTACCCATAAACCTTGCATTATGTTTTTCAAAATGTTATGAAATATAATGAAAAATACAGCATGGGATATATGATTTAAAACACATCCATTCCTAACAATTATTTTCCTATAAAATTAGTTTTGTCATCTCGCTGAGAGGGCTGAAAAACAGTGGTTTTCAGCAGTCTGACTTTTACGCTTGTCCACATACTGTTTTTATGGAAGATACTGAAAACAGAGTGTGTTTAGTCAGCTTTTTAATCTCTCTCTCATCTATCTATCTATCTATCTATCTATCTATCTACCTACCTATCATCTATTATCTATCTATCATCTATTTTTCTATCTATCATCTATCTATATCCCTATCATCTATCTACCTATCTATTATCTATCTACCTACTTATCTATCATCTATCTATGTATCTAGCTATCATCTATCTATTATCTATCTATCTACCTACCTATTATGTAACTACCTACCTATCTATCATCTATTATCTATCGATCTACCTATCTATTATCTAACTACCTACCTATCATCTATCTATTATCTATCATCTATCTATCATCTATTATCATCTATCATCTACATATCTACCTACCTATTATCTATCTATCTATCTATCTATCTATCTATCTATCTATCTATCTATCTATCTATCTATCTATCTGCCTATCTTATTCATGTAGACTTGTGTGTATGTACATGCACATGAATACAAGTGCCCACAGAGGTCAGAGTAGTTAGGTTTCCCTTGAGCTGGAGTCAGGGGCAATTGTAAACCACAGGACACTGTGAACCTTCCAACTGAGAATCAGACATTTGTCTTCTGAAAGAGCAGTACAAGGTCTCAACCGCTTAGCAGTCTTGCCAGCGGCCCCTCCCCCAGGCTGCTTTCAAGCAGGAGTTAAGAGACTCTGGTCAGGAAAATGTTGTGTAGTCGCCATGACCAGGGTTTGAATGAAGCTTTACAAAAATATCCATCTGCTGTCGTACAATTGAAATCATCTGCCTCTCCATTCTTGAGACGGGGAAGCAAATGTAGGAAACATTTCTCTTATTTAATTGTTGACAGAACGTAGTGAAACATTTGTTGGAGAATAAGACCCAGGAGATTTGTCTTCTAAACCTAAATAGGTTGTAGAAAAATAATGTAACTTCACATCAGTGTGTGTGTGTGTGTGTGTGTGTGTGTGAAAGCTCAGAACTATGTTAGTTTTCAAACAATGCTCCTTCCTTTCTCAAAGATGTGGGGATATTCTGTGAGGGCAAGAGGTCTAGGGCAGCAACTTGGTGCCAGGAATCCTGTGTATGTTGCTGGTAAAAGCAGTTTCCCCCAACTCAGCCAGTTCCTGTCAGCACTTTATACTTCTATGCCTGCACAGGGCAGAGTGCCCGATGCATTTCTGCTGGGGACCCGGGGAGAGGCAGAGGCAGAGGCAGAGGGAGTTTCTTCCCATGCTGAAGAGAGCTTTGCTTCTGAACATCACCAGTGCCTCCCAGCACCGCTGCCAACTGGGCTCGGCTTGGGTCCTGAACTCCACACAAGGAGTGAGATAGTCCAAATGGAGCACAATTACCTTACTGACGTCATCCAGCTTTCGACTTGAATTTAATGGGGGAGCTTCTTCTTGAAACAGGGGGCCGTTTGTATGGCATTATGCAAATGACAAGACTAATCTTTTGCATTATACATAAGAGCTGCTTATTGCGCATTAACTAATTTATCTGGCTACGAAGAGGCTATGAATGCTGATTTTTATTAAGCTCTTCATTAAGCGGGAATGTAGGCACGGCAAGTGCATACATTTGCATGTGCCTATCTTGGATAAGTGAATAAATGCATATGCCCATCTCCTTATCACGGGCATGCTTGTGTTGGTGGAATCATCAAGTATAATTTTTTCCAGTTATATCAAATCAGTAAGATGAAAAGAGCAATTTAAAAAAAAAGCAAAGGAAAAGTTAAAACTCATCACATTTTTATTATAAAGTATGGATCGATCTAAAATTACCTTTTAAAAACACAGAATACATAGCGTGGTGTCAATAGTTTAAATCGTACATGAGTTATCTTTTATGTGTTGGTGACAATTTCATAATTACTATAAAAGCAGACATTTAACATTTGAATACAGCATGACATTAAGGCACCACTTCTATTTTTAGGTACGTTTAATTCTTTTCAGTAAAACATAATGGAAAGGGGTAAGATCATTTTTTTATTGAATAGATACCCATTAATTTGGTTCAAATGCAGGCAGAGGTGTGTGGAGGCAGGCGTGAATAATGTTTATCCAATGCTCGGGTGCCTGGCTCATTAAGGAACCCACTGGAAGCCGCTGCAGAATCCCCACACAGACAAAGGGCATCTCCGCGGGTTGTTTAGAATTTGACCTGAAACTTTTACAAGGGATGGGGAAAGATAAATAAATAAATCCCACGTTGTATGTGCTGGGTGAAACTGAGATAAATTTGCGTTATTTTAATCAGCCCAAAATACATGAGGAACATTTAATATCAACTCATCACAAACGGTTGAAGCTTATTGCCAGGAAGACAATTTTAGCAAAACAGTTAACGGCTCCCAAACTGCAGGTGGATTGGAAATGAATTTTCTTACTAGGTTTCAAAGAGTTGGGAGTGGAGGAAATAAAGTTGGTCTCTTTCCTTAAAATATGAGCTGGAAACAATGAGGAACCTAGTGGGGGATGGGCAACAGAGCTGAATTCCCCCTCTGGCTTCAAACTCCAGTTCCCAGTCTTAGTTCATTAAAATTAATGACCCATCACGGCGTGTCCTGCATGAGAACAGCTCATTCCTTTATCACCCAGGTAAACTAAAACACACATTACTATACATGACACAAAACCAGCCCTGGGATTTGGCTACAAGCCCAACTTAACTGCCGAATGTTTATTAAATTATTAAAATTTATGGGTTGATAGCACTCTCAAGCAATTTATTATGGCTGTAAACCATTTTTAAGTTTTGAAAACACAATAAAGTTGATTTAATAATCCCCCTAATCTTATACACAACTTCCTCCAGAATTTTCTTCAATTAGGCCTCGTAAATTACAATTTATTGTGTATTAGGGCAACACTAAAAAACAAATAGTCCCTGAGAATTTCATCGGATTCATTTACTATGAAACATTTGCCGGGAAGCGTAACAAATTCACATGTGACCCCTGCACTCGAAGGAGCTTAAGTTCAAACCGGAGCCACAATGGAGAGTTCTTTAGCCAAGGATCAGATCTGAAACTCTTTGACTTGAGCCAGAATCTGGACTTTAATGAATGCCACTGCAGAGAGGTCAGGAAGGGAGAGAGGCGGGCCTAGGGAAATTCTCTCCACTATTAAAACAGCTTGAGTTGCAAAGCAACTGCACCGTCACCTTTGAAAGGCTTTGGCAGGGAACAAATGGCCCGAGAAGAGAAATTACAAAGAGGCAGTAATTGCAAGCACACATTGTATTTTCCTAGGGGGCAATAAATCTTCAGTGTAAGCAAAATTACTTAGATTTAATGACTTTTAAGTGTACATTCCATGCTTTTAGAAGCAGAATTTACAGTAGTTTAGGATTTGGAAGCCCGCTCAGAGCATAATCCCTAGTTACGCAATAATCTAGGATCGGTGTGCATTTTATAATGGCTTGATTAGGGTAGAATTACCTGCTGTAGCGAATGGGTCTTGTAATTTGTTTTTTTTTTTAAAAAAAAAAAAACCTCTGTTTTCATAACTGAAATAGATGGTTTGAAAGTGTGAGGGGTTTCTCGGATAAAACACGCAAGAAGAGAATATATTTATATTAGATGTATTTACAGGCTAGAGCAAAGAGAAAATAGGCAATTTTGCGTGGTGGAAAGGCTATATGGATGCAGAAGAAACGCCACATCTATGCTCCCTAAATACTTCAAGCATGTGCCCTGCTGCTCACTTTAGGAAGCTGGAAGCTGAAACCCCTAGTCAAGCAAACCTATCATTAACTCCAATTATGCTAAATCTGCAGCTGGTGATTTCCTGGGCTTGCAGAATCCGACCACAAAGCACAGCTGGCGCTAGAAGAGCCTTTCAGTGGCAGAGAATTCCTTCTAAAATAGGATCTGTTCCTACGTGGGGATAAGCACAGGATATGTTTTTCTTAGCGAAAACAATGGAGGACCAAGATAGGAAACTTCTATTGACTTCGTGACAAAGAAGCCTTAACATGATGATAATCATAGTGGGCCCCTTGTGCAAGTTCAAAGGCCGAACTCCAATAATACCCTGGGCTGAGCTCCTGTTTTCTTCTTCTCTCCTTATTTATTCTGCCCTTGATGTTTGGTGCTGGGAATGCGTAGGTGCGGTACACACCATCAGAAGGGCGTGTCTGCACTCATTTCCTTTCTCACGCTTCTGTCCCTGTGCTCAGTAACTTCATTCCGCCCTCAGTCACAGTGGCATCAAGGAGACATCTGGTCAGCCAATCAACCTCCTAGAGTTACCCAGTTGTGTAGAGATGAGTCCAAAGATCCTGACAACCAAAAATTAAGGGCGTTGTTTGTGGCAACTTTGAGAATTATAAGCAGGAGAACAGAACAGAAAGTCAGGTCAAAATTAGCATAAAAGAACAAACAAGAAGCGGGAAGAGTCTTCAAACTTGCTGATGTGTAACACAGCACAGAAGCACGAGCAAAGCAAACGACCTGTAAAGGTCCCAATCTGCTCAGCATGGCGCGATTGAGTTTCTAACCTGTCTTCCATCTTTGCTTGGCTTCCTTTCTTGGATATGCTTTTTCTTACCAAACTGTATTTGTTTCTAAAACTATTACAGGCCCCTTTCCCCAACTTCTTGTTAGGGAGAACAAGACCCTGGAAATTCCTCGTGGAATTTGGACTCTGACATCCATCGCGGCTGAGTCCACAAGTAAGAAACATAGAAATTAGGTACAGAAAGAAGCCAGGATGAGTGACTGCGAGGCCATAGGAAGAGTTAGAAATGGCTGACTTCTTCTTTTCCCTGATGAGTGATCAGTTCTTATGAGTTCTATCCATATATCTGGTTCTTGAATTTTTCACACTCTCCTGTTTGATAAACTCTGTTATAAGTTGGAGCTGGTGGTATACCTACATTTCAGTAAAGAGTCCACCTTTCAATTAAGAAGCTAAAAAGAAAATCAGAAAGCATGTTTAGCTGAGTTAAAAATGAAAACATGATATTCCAAAATTAGACGTAGCTAACAAAGTCCTTGGGAGGACTTGTGTGACAGTAATCCTTATACTAGGAAAAAGCCAAACTTTAAGACGAGACTGGAGTGCACTTTTAAGAAGTGAGAAAAATAAAGGCTAAAGCCTCCAGCAGAGAAACAAAGAAAAAAAAACCACAGAAAAAAAAACTAAAAAAGATTGCAGAAAATGTATGATCCTCCAAAAGCAGTTCTTTGAGACACAAGACAAAGAGAGAAGAGAGAGGGAAGGCAGGAAGGAGGAAGGGACAGAGGGAGGGAGAGAGAGGGCAGGGAAGAAAAATCATTTTCCTGGTCACTGTCATATCTTAGGGACAATAAAGAGTGATAAAGAAATGCGGTAAGTCAGAGCCAGGGGGATGGCACAGCCAAAACATGACTTGTCATGTAGACTTGGGTATCTGAATTTAAGTCCCAGAACCCACAAAAAAGGTGGGATATGGAGACATGTGCTTGTAATTCCAGTGCTGGAGCCGTGGAGACGGGGGGGGGGGGGGGGGGGGATCCCTGGAGCAGGGTGACCAGCGAGCCTATACTAATTAGCAAATCTAAAGTCCCAGTGAGAAACACATGCACACAGCAAAAAAAAAAAAAAAAAGAAAGAAAGAAAGAAAGAAAAAATAAAGAAATATGATAAGCCTTTCTATCTAAATTAAATTTGTTTACTTACGTATGTGTGGGGTACACATGTACCACTCACGGTGTACATTTAGAAATCAGAGGACAATGTGGAGAGGTAAGTTCTCTGCTTCTATGATGTGGGTCTACAGTTAGAACTCAAGTTAGTGGATTTGGTAGCAGGATCCTTTACGCACTGAGCTACCTTGCCAGCAAAATTTACATAAATTGGATGTCTTTTCTTTGCACGTGTGTGTTTGTGTGTGTGTGTGTGTATGTGTGTGTGTGTAGGAAGGGAGAGGGTACAGTGGAAGGACACACATGAAGAGGCCAATGCATGATACTGGGAATCTTTATCACCACCCACGGTTTGGTCTTTAGGTGAGTTCTGTCACTGAATCTATTATCTTCCGTTTGCACATGCTGGCTGACCAACAAGTTCTTGGGACCCACTTTTCTCCAGCCTCCCACTGTTGGAGGTACAGGTACACACAACCATACCCAGGTTTGTATGTGGGACTGGATATTTGAACCAAGGTCCTCCTTCTTGCTGAACAAACATACTCACCCACTGATCAAGAACCATCTCCCTGAGCCCTGGACATACCGTTTGTTTGTTTGTAAAGCAAGTTTCGGGAGATGGCTCAGAGGTTAAGAGCAGTTGCTTGTCTTGCAGAGGAGTGCAGTTCCCATAGTTCCCAACGTCCATGTTAGGTGAGTCACAGGCCTGTAACTCCAGCTCCGGGAGATCTGGCACTTTCTTATGGCCTCCGTGCTTTACCCAAACATATGTGGTGCATACACATACTCACACACATACACATGAACAAGCACATTTTTTTAAAGAAAACTACCAAATATCCTCTCCAGGAGGAAACTGATAAGCCTAAAATCTATAAAAGAAAATCTATAAATCTAAAATCTATAAAAGAATTAAAATTTATGGCTTAAAAATACTCATGTTATGGAATATTAATTTAAGATGTATTACATTCATTTATGCTGTGGAACATTTGTTTAGTGATGCAAAGATGGGTTGCATTCTTTCATATTATATTTGTTTAACTCTGTGAAGCTGTGTTACTCTCCCTGCCTAAAACACCTGATTGGTCTAATAAAGAGCCGAATGATAATAGCTAGGCAGGAAAGAGAAATAGGCAGGGCTGACAGGCAGAGAGAATAAATAGGAGGAGAAATCTATGGAAGAGAGCAAGGAGCAAGAAAAAGAGGAGGAGGGGAGGACACTAGAGGCCAGCCACACAGCCAGTTATAGACTACAAAAGAAAGAGAAAGAGAGAAATAGAGAAAGAAATCAAACTACATACACAAAGAAATCAAATGAGTTAGGCCATTCATTCTTTTCATTAATTTTTCAAAAACTCTTCCAGAAGATTAAAAGGAAGAAACATTTCTAAAATTTTATTCTATGAAGCATCATTGTCCTAATAACTAGATCATCAAAAGGCACCATGACACAGGAAAAGTCCATGCCAGTGCCTTCCATGGGTAAGAACTAGATAATAAACAAAACTTTAGAATGTAAAATTCAACCAAGTATCAATAGGACGCCATTTCCTGACTGTGTGGTCTCTATCACAGAATGCAATGTTGGCTTAATATTTGAAAACTCAGTTGATGCAATGCACCATTTTATTTAACTAACACACAAAACAAACAAGCAAACAAAAAAAAATCTCACGTGATTACTGTTAGGAATTTTTCCTAACGCGAGCTCTCTGCCAATGCAAAAATTCCAATCAAGCCAAATCACAACAAGCCAAACTAAGAAATATCCAGGTTTAATAGGATTCCTTTGCCCGTGAGGCCACAAACATGACCACCAGGGGGAGCGGAAAGAGACCACATGTTCCTCTTTTGGGAGCTCACTTAAATGCCAGTGGCATGCTGGGATTTGGAGTCCAGACCAATACAACTCTCAGGCCTGGGGGCTGGGAAGGATTCAAGGGGATGGAGTCTATGTTCCCAACTTAACAATTACTTTGAAGGATGCAGAGAATGGAGTCGGCACAGTGCATGCAATGGAAACTGCATCTTAAATTTATTGCGCTAAACTGAATGTGCTCACCTAATAAAGATTATATTAAAATCAAGTGCAAAAAATCCTCAGGCTCTCCATTTTCACTTTACTACATGGTGTATGCTCTATGTCTGCTTGTGTCTCCATGTGGAAGCCCAGCATCACAGTGTGCTAGGCTAGTGCCCACCCCTTCCACTTCTAGATGGAGACAAAACAGTGACGTCATGCTGGTGGCTTGAACTTGACAGGGCAAAAATGGGCACAAACCAGGGGAGAGCTTCCTTTCACCCAGAGAACTGGATAAGCCTTTACTGATGCAGAAGTGTGATGTTGCCCCTCCATTCCAGTAGTGGCAAAAACTGGTGAGCAAAAAATTCACGGGATAGGAATGTTCTATTTGCCCCCAAAGGGAAGCAGGGAGGATTAACTAATACGTACTTGGTTTGTAACTCGCTGGGTGGCAACTTTTTAGCTTAGGACTGGAAACTGTGGTCTAAGTATATGCTTTGATTGCACTGCGGAAGACTTCGCTTCCATACTCTTTCAGCCACCTACCTGCTCGGTCAAAAATGGCTGGCATACAAAAGCTAGAGACAGTCGGTGAACACTGGCCATTCTGGTGTGTGGGACGTGTTTGAGGTGGTTAGGTCCATGTGTACCTATTCGCTTCTGGGTGTTCATTTTGACCCTTTAATATAAATAGCAACATTTTAAGGTTTTGAGTCTTTGTGTCTGCAAAAACTTTAAGAACAATATCGATTTCTACTCTTGAAAGAGATTACTTTTATAGCCTCCAGTTCTGCTGGGGTCCATCAGAGAAAAGACAACAATAAAAAACGGTATTAAATATCTGCCTTCGTAAGTTACCAAGGTCGAAAGCCGAATGTTTCATTTATAATCTGATCCTCAGTGCGCCCCCCACACCTCCCCACCCCGTGAGATGGGGTTAATAATGACAGTTACCATTAGTGATTGCCATGTAGATTAAATGACCCCATCTGAGGTAGAAAACAGAGGGTTTGGTACTTAAGCGCTTCGGACACCTTTTCTATTTATGAATTTTGCCAGCAAGCTATAAACAGGCAATCCTGGTGTTTACTGTGGGAATTCTTGGCGGATTTCCTCCTCGAAGTACATACCTTATTTATTCCCTGAGATTCATGATGGCCACTTTCTCCCATGCGACTCCTTCGGACTTATTTATGTAGGAAGTCCGTTCACACACAAGACCCTTGCATAACCAGCTGGCTGTTTGTACGTCATGGCTGTCTGAAAAGGGGCTGTCCCAGGAGGTGCATTTCCTCAAACACTGTAAAACTCTGAAGGAAACAGCCCTCCTCTCAGAGCTCAAGACCTGAAGCGGTGAGGCCTTTTATCTTCAGCGGCCTACGAGCCCCTCAGTACTCACAGGGGATAATTGCAATGTACAGCCTTACAGCTGCTTGCTAGGTAATTTACTCAGCTGCCACCACCTGGGGAAATTAGACAGCCTTTCCCCTCCTGACTTAGGGCCCTGGAATTTACAATCTTTCCCCTTTCTCTTCTCAGGTGGTATCAGGGAAACCCCCTAAGGGTGCTCTGGGAAGTCAGACATTTGAACACACACAAGTTCTTTGCCTGAAGGAGGAAATTCCAGCAAACAGACTTTAGTGGGCCAGGTAAACTTTGCAAAACCCAGCAGGGTGCTATTTAAGGAACCCCGTTATATCTGAAGAATTGCCAGGCCCCACCCAGTCCCCAAATCATTTTCCTGTTGGGTGAGCCACTGGGCCTTTTGGAAGTGCTAATCAGTGAATTGTGTTTCAGCAATAGATACATTAAAATCCTAGCCCAATAATATCATTGAGAGACCTTTGGAGGCAGGTGGTCCTCAGAGGTAAAGAAGTTAGAATAGCAATTATGCATTCTATATTAATGTTTGAAATTGGAGCTAATAGTAGGGCATAAGTACCATAACCTTGAAAAATAAACTAAAAACGGCATTCCGAGAGCTATAATCACTCAGGTTACATGAAAATATCTGAGTCTACTGATCATGGCGACTTGTATTATTGTATTAATGTTGTTTACTGCTTCTATTCATTACGGGAAGAAATGGTACATTCTGGGTAGGAAGGTACCATAGGTGAACAATCTTTGCAAGCTCATGGAACCCCTGAACACACAGGGAAGTCAATGTGTGTCGGTCTAATCGTCTCAGTTCTGAGTCTTCATTTCACCGAGTTGTCTTCTCTCTAAACCTTTTCCACTACCATCCTTCCTTGTTCATCTCTTCGGGCTTACCTGTCAGTATCACCGGGGGCTTCTTCTCTGGGCCTTGGCATTGCTGATGGCTTTGTTAGTGGTTATTTCCATTATTTACTGTTTCCTCTCTTGTGGCTCCAGAGCTCCCAGGGGAAAGCCCCCAGCAGAGCCTCTGCGCTTGTTTCCAAATCTGCCACACTCTCCTGTAATATCTGAAATGTGGTTCTGACTGGAGTGCACTAGGGTTAGAAAGAGCCACATTCACTTAGCACATCCTGCAGCAAAGAAATGTTCTATTCTCAGCAATTCCAGCTGTCACACCCATGTACACTGAACCCCAAGATCTCACTAGAACACAAGGAGTGTCCTGTGACTTGGACAAACCATCCCCCAGGAGACCTATTATGTATAAGGTCTACAAAGTGAAGCAAAGCATGGTTTTGTCATCAAGGACTCTCCCAACAGCTGGGCGGTGTTCTTGACAGCTATGGACCTTGTCATCTGTCTTTGCCTATGGACCTCGTCATCTGTCTTTGCTGCTTTCAATGTCCTTCTTACAACACACATGCTGGTTCCATAGCTAGGATTTTGTGGGGCAGACATTTGGTATTCCTCCTTGGGCCCAACAGGACACACTTTTGAACCCCAGCACCCACAGTGATGGGATGCTTCCTGACCCTCTCATTGGCTTCTTTTCATTCCCTATCTCACCTTTCTTCTCCGCCACTAGAGACTTCCCAACTCCAACATCTCCTCTCAATGTCTTGACTTGGGGGACCTCCACTTAAGAGAGTCATTCGAGGAAGCCATCTGTGAGAATCCACTCTGGAATTAGACTAGTCAGTCAGACTAATGTGGAAACGGCATGATGGGACATCCTCCCATTCTGTAGCATGATCTTTGACTCCCATCTTGGTTATGTGGGCAAGGTATAAATGTAAGAAGATGCACGAACATACACGATAACACAGTGTCTGAAGATTGGTTGTCATCAAGGGATAGATATAACAGACAAATAGAAACATGTTGTGAATGGACTTGGTTTATAGCACAAAAGCTACACTTTATCTATGGCACGATTTCGAACGTGTATTATTCTTAAAGTTTCAGGGTTAAAAGTGAAGCTTATATAATAGAGCTCTGATTGCTTTGGGGTAAAGCTGTAGCCTATAACGGAAATGATCGAGACCCCAGCAGCAGACAGTTCAGTGCAGAACATAAAACTCTAGATATTTCTGTCCTGCTATAAGCTGACCCATTGCCTTTAAACAGGGAGAGCTTTTGCCATTGCTTAGAAAGTAAACAGTTTTCTCCTGAAACAAATTCTTGTGATTCACATGATGTTTGTCTTCTCAAGATCTAGTGCCAGCCTCTCTTATCTTAGACTTTATGGTGATTAATTATCTTTTCCCGTTGCTGTGACAAGATACTTGACAGAAGCAAATGAAGGTAGAGAAGTTAATTCTGTCTCACAGAGTCAGAAGGAACCATCCATAAGGGCAGTGGTGCCATGGCCATGGCAGCAGCTCCTCCATTGAGGTGGAAGCCTATAGCCCAGCTTGTTCATTACTTGGAGGTCTGGAAGCAGAAGATGCCACCAGGAGAGGACTGGGCTCTCCTTGGGGAGCAACCTACACTAGCCAGGCCCAGGAGTCTCTCCAAATGAGAGCATGAGCCTCTGGAGTGGACATGTCATATTCAAACCAGCATGCATGGTAAGAAGAAAATCATGCCTCAGCATTGTTCAAGCAGAGAACTCAAGAAAAGTGTCTACTACCATGAGAGAGCAGTGAACGGTACATAGCACTAAATGGAAAACCAGAAGTCCCCAAGGACCATGCACAATAAAACTGAATAAGAAAGAGGTTATTGGTGCATTTTCCAAAAGTAACATGATGTCATACCTAGGGGGGCTGTTCTGAATGATCCTAGAAAACTTCTTGAAATTTGAAACTGTACTCATGTAGATTCAATGACGTGAGATGGCTAGGATTTCTAGGTAGAATATTAAGATCAATAGAAGCTGTCCTTCATAAGTCATAAATGATATCACCATTTTCCAAAGTCAATATGAAATAATTTTGAAATGGTTCCAACAAGATCACATTTAGCCAGGAGAAACATGCAATAATTACTACAGTGGGTAACCAAGCCAAAATGGCAAGTAGAAGGCCATGATCGGTAGATTTACAGTGCTGTACAATTGATCCTCAGCTTTCTACAAGAGAAATCAGCATTAGAAGAATATTGCTGGGCTTATGGCCCCCCAAAACATCAGGAAAAGTGAGTATAAGATTGATGTTAGAAGCTACAATGGGAAAAAAATCCATATATGGAATTTCTTAGACCGTGGCTTTTAGGAGGTTGTAGAAGTCCAACAATGACTGTATCATGACAGCCTGAGAATCTTGTCGTTATCCAGTCCCCATGAATAGACAATAGAGGATTCCTGGAGATCGCTGGTCTTCAGTCTGTGCCGGAGTCCTGGAGAAGTTGGATCTAATGCCAGCCGCACTGACAGGATGGATGAGCGTGCAAGGAAGAGTGAGGGTTTTAGGCAATTCCTGATGTAGCCAAGCTGACAACTGCAACAAGCCATCACGGTGCCCATCACAGGATCCGTGTCACAAACGTCAAACCAAAAGATGCATGAGCTGCACAGCAAAGGCGCACATGTGGGAAAGCTGGGTTGCACCGGTTCAGAGGACGTAGAGAAAATTTCCTCCAGCTGATAGCCCATATCCTATGCTGACTTTCCCCTCTTCTTCCAATGTGCTCTCTCTCAACTCTTACTTCTGTTAAGTAAGAGATTCCTTTGACTCACAAGGGAGGAAAAAAAAAACTCAGTCTAGCTTTTGCATTCCTAGGCCGAATATGTTTATGCTTTCTGCATATGGACCAGCTCCACAGTATGGACAAGTTAGATTTCTGTGGCAACCACTCTGTTATTTAGTTCTCAACTGGATAATTCATAAAGAGTATGAACTTATATTAAGCTTGGGGAAAGAGTCAAGCTTAGGCATGTCATCATAAATCATATCATATGGCTTTAATAGTTTTTAATTTTAACATCAAGGAGATTTCAGATAAAAATAGCTCGATCCAAGCCGTACTCAATTTAAGCAAAGCAATGTGTTAACTCAAATCATTATGTTAGAGATCTTCAAGGACTTCCTAAGACACTGGATATTATGAGCTAATTTGATCAGAATTAAGCTCAGTTATTATAATTTTTAAAGATTGTGCTTGCTGATGACCCTCAGCAAAATTTATGAAAACCTGGTCATATAAATTTATTAGTGTAATATAATCTTTCCTTTAAATTCTCCAATAAAACTAATTGCTGTATTGCTATAGCTATACCAAGGATTTTTCTCACAGATCTGCCAGTCTTCAACTGCCACATTGCTCTTTTATTTTAACATCAAGTATGTTAAATCGGGTAGTGGTAGTGCACACCCTTATTTCCAGCACATAGGAGGCAGAGACAGGTGGATCTCTGTGTTAGCTCGAGGCTAGCCTGGTCTGCAAGAGCTAGTTCTGGGACAGGCTCCAAAACTACAGAGAAACCCTGTCTCGAAAAACAAAACAAAAAATCGAAAATCGAAAATCAAAGATGTTAAAATTGCTGTTTTATTTTAACAACATCTACCTCCAGAGACAGTATGATAGCATAGTTAAAGGGCAGAGAATATTTATACACAGAGAGACAGTGAGGTCTTGGAGACCAAGGTGACTTCAGATGAGATTTCAAGTCAAAGCAGACAATCTATGTTCCAATGTATTCACTTAATCACTGCTTGGCCCTTTAGCTCTAGCCCTTACTGGCTAATTCTGATATCCCGATCAACCCATCTCTAATAATCTGTGAGCACCGGTCTTACCGGGAAGATTCTAGCCTAAGTCCATCCTGGGTCGGAGCTGGGGCATGGCGTCTCTCTGAGGCGTCTGCTCCGGAGAGGAGAGCTGTGGAGTCTGAGCTCACTTCCTCTTCCTCCCAGCGTTTTGTTCTGTTTACTCCTCCCACCTATCTTCTAACCAATGAAATGGGCCAAGGCAGTTCCTTTATTAGCCAATGACCTTCCTCCATCATTCCAATGACATGTCACTAAGTAAGTAGGAGGATTTTTTGCATTTCGGTGTGGGAGTTTCTAAAAGTGCAGCTTCTAAGTAGATAGATGCAAATGTACAAATTATAATGTATATGAATATAATTTAAAAAACATGGCTAATGAGCACTGTACAAGCAGCCATGGTTGTAACACTGTCAACTAGTTCCTGTGCCAATTTTTGGAAATCGTGAGTTCCCTTAGAAGCATCTCCTTTCTCTTCATAGCTACTTCAGTCTAATACATGTTGGTTTCCCATCCCTTGAATACCCCTGCTCACTTAGCACAATCTCAAGCACGACAAATCCTTCTGGCTACATCTGCTTCCATAGCAGAGCTGCTAAGTATTGCTGAGGCGAGGGTGGGGAGTCACATAGTCAGACAGACAGCACTACACAGGACTTTTCCATTAAGAGAGGCCCATCAACTGAGAGACTGAGAAGATGGAGAAACCACAAATAGACAACCGTGGTCTGGGAGTGTGTTGTCTTCAAGAGGCTCCCTTTAAATCTAAACCACAAAGAGGTTGGAAGTAAATGATGAAAAGGAATATTTCATGTGAAACTTCCAAAAGAGAGCATGGGGACTATTCTATTGTCAGACAAAATAGACTGGGAATCTAAAATGTTATGAGAAATAAAAAGGATATTATGTACTCAGTTTCAATTCTTCGCCAAGACTTAGCAACCACAAACATTTATATAACAAAATATGAGAATATAAGAACCCCAAACTGGCAGGACTGAAAAGAAAAATAATTCCATAGTAATAGTTGGAGCTATCAGTACACCCTTCTTGGTAATAAACAGAGCAAGCAGGCAGACGATAGCAGGGAAAGGAACAGTATAGTAGCCAAATCCATCTTCCCAATGTGCACACTGCCACAGCAAAGCCTGTGATCAGTTCTCATAACCCTGTCCTAAGGACATCTGAATTAATTGACAGAGCAGTTGTCCACCTTTATCTTCTTCCAATAATAATATTAGGGAAAAAATCTGTGAAAAGTCTTGCTTTCTTTATGATACTTGACCTGCCACATTAAATAAACTTGCTATCTGATAATACAGGAAATCTGACCAGTCAATAAGCTCATAAACACAAACATATTTCTGTGTTTTCTTGTCAATAAATGCATTGCCAAGGATATCTTTGTTCCAAGTAAATTTTCCACAGAGAAAATAGAGGTGTTACTGGGGGCAAAAGAAAACTAACTTTTAAAAAGAGCTAAAATTAATATCCTTAAAGAGAAAAATGAAAATTATGTCCACAAAATCATAATAGCCAAAAGACAGTAGTAAGAGGATCATAGTTTCAATGACTTGTTAGAAGAAAAGTAGAAGTATACTTCCCAAGTGATGATCAAAAGTTTCTTCCATCCTTGAATTCCGTGGCAAATTACACTTTCAATCATATACAAAGGCAGAATAAAGAGAACTAGACACAAGAGGGATTCTATTTTGGAGGGAAAACTCTCCAGGAGTTACTGGGGAAATATATTCCAATGAATTAAAGATGGAAATCAAGAAGAAAGAGCTCAACTCTTCAGGCTCCAGAGTGGGCAGCACAACAATACAGTGTGGGGATGTCTCAGGAACCACATCACTCTGACCATGTCCAGATTCCTTGTCTGGGTCTGGAACAGGAAAAAAGGGTGGTTTGGGTGGCAGGTCCCCAGTGATTCGAAAGAAAGAAAGAAAGAAAGAAAGAAAGAAAGAAAGAAAGAAAGAAAGAAAGAGAGAGAAAAGAAAAGGAAATGTTCTTCAACATTTAGAAAGTTATTTCTAATATTTAGTAGGTTAAAAAAGCAATTTTTAAAAATATAAGGTTTATGAATCATATAGAAGATAAACAAGTAGAATTGTGTGCATCTGTACTTGTGAGCTCAATATTTATTTAGCTGAAATTCTTTATCATTCAAGAGTAGACAGGAATGAAGCTGTCTGGTATGAAATAGAATTTCAGCCACCTTGGTAGGAAATTAATGGGTATTTCCTAAGCCCAATAGATTAATAAATTGTAAGATAACATTATTTTAAATACAAAGAGAAAATAAAGGAAAGAAGAGAGAGAAGAAAACAGCTACCCCAGACCACTAGCAGAGAAGGCTAAGTAAGAAAGAAGCAGGGGATCGCTATTGTCTAACATAATAATATAAAAATTGGTACTTAAGCTGATAATTTTGTTAAATACATATAAAGATTAGCCCCCTGTAGGTGTGGGTGGGAGAAATTGTATCCTTTAAGATGCAATATTTTGAGAACAAGAATTATGGTTTCTCTGCACCCATGTTTTTCGGAATCTAATTGTCTAGCGTGGACAGCCATAATGAAATACTAGATACTGCATAGCTTAAAGAAAAGAAATCAGGTTTTTAAAAAAATGTTGTTGGTTTTTGTGTTTATGTATATGTTTTTGTTTTGTTTTTTGTTTGTTTTGCCTCTTTCAGTTCTTGAAGCTACTAAGATAAGGATGCATCATTGGTGGGCTCTAGGGTTCTAGTAACTGTGTGTCCTTTCTTGTCAGGGAACAATAGACACAAAGAGAATAATATGCCCCATTCTTACAACTGCACCTCACCAATTCCTTCTTAAAGCCTTTTTTTTTTTTTAGTTTGCAAGACAGAGTTTTTTAGTAGTTATGGAGCCTGTCCTGGAACTAGCTCTGAAGCCCAGGTTAGCCTCGAACTCACAAAGATCAGTCTACCTTTGCCTCCCGAGTGCTGGGATTAAAGGCGTGTGCCACCACTGCCCAGCAAGACCTCATTTCTTAGCATCACACTAGGGGTTAGGACCTCAGTATATGAATGAAAGAGGGATAGTTAGTGTGTAATTACTAGTAGCATTCAATAACAGATATTCCCTGGTGATGAGGTGTCTCCCAACCACGATCGATTGCACTAGATGGAAACTACTCCCTATCACCCACCTCCCCGCTGGAATTTGTGCCCAAGCCTTCAGGTTTTCTAACCCTTCTTTGAGAACATTTATATGTAGCTCGAAATTCTGACTTTATTTTCATTCAATAGTCAACTTCTACAACACACACTTTGACAAATACACATATAAACTATGTGTCGAGGCAGAAAACACTAATGGAAATGGTTACTCGGTGGTTGGTATTTCTGAGATTGACTGACAATGACCAGATCCTGAGATAGTTATTTACCTTATCTTCCTTCAGTCTGTTCTCCCAGTTTCTTCCATAGCTCCATACTGTCGCGGTCTACCCTCTTTCAAGAATGAATTAAAATGCCTCATTCTGCACAAGAAATTTTTGGAATGTTTCTCTTTTTCCTCTAACTTCTATATTGACTTTAAGTAGGACTAATAAACACATACACCTTGTAGGACAATTATTTGTGTTATGTCTCTTAGAATTATCAAGTACATACAAGGCTGTTTTGCAACATACCCGTGTACCTGAAGCATGATTGCAAAGCCCCACTCCACAGACTGCATCACCAACTCATTCCATCTGCCTGATGACATCAAAAGAGACTAAGATGCTCACCATCAAACATGGGTGCAATGTTAAGTTTACTACCTCCTCATGAAAACCAGGGAATAGCAGCTTTTACTTCTGAAAACCTTATTATTTTTTTAAAAGCAAAATGACTTTAATGTTCCTAGATTGTATAGTAAGAATGCAAAATAAAACTCTGAATGAAGCAGTCAGTTAGATCAAGTTGAAGGCCCAGAGTGGGGATTAAGGTCTATCAGGTCCTCTCTGTGTTAGTCAAATGTCCTCGGTTTGTTTAAATAGAACCAGTTTGAACAAGCTACACAACAAAGCCATAAAAGAGTGACCCATTTACCCATTCACTGAATGAATATTCACTAAACTTTTCTATAGACCAGACACTACTCAAGGCCTTGACTGCCATTGTAACAAGATAGAACTGTGATTTATGTGAAGTCATTCTACAGTCCAAATTTATAAAACAAACAAACAAAACAAAGTCTGGTACAGGCAAGGCCTCAACATGGGCTTATAATCAACCCGGAAGCAGAGGCTGGGGCAGTGGGACTGGGACTGAGACCAGGGCTCAGATACAGTGTATAGAGTTAGCATGTTTGAAACCCTGCTTCCAGCTCTCAGCACCATAACAGAGCAGGAAAAGACATTCCATACCACTGGTGGTATGAGTTCCTTAAGTGTCTTTTCTATGTCCGCCAATAACGTTTCTCCATTTTTACAATACACATTGTAGAGTTTAACTATTCCATAGTTTATATATGGTTGCCTTTGGATTCCTTCTTTCTGTCTCCCTCAGCAGGAAGAATCACGTTGTGTGACTATGAGAAATGTGGTACCCAATTCAGTGTCGATACCTCCTGTGGTTCTTGGATTGAGAATGCTAAAAGATAGGAGTTCTTTGGGTTTGACAGACAGTCACATCATTCCAAGCCAACTATTAATCCCCAAGTACTAACTAACTATCTCCAGGCTTGAAATTTCCCAAGTTCTATAATTTGATAGTGGTAGAACCAGGGAAAAAGCTTAACTTCTCTTATCCCCAATTCAGTTCTCTTTTAATTTACTAGTATTGGGATGAGTGACTGAACTCTGGCTGCCATTTTTAACTACTAACTCTCATCCTACCTGATAGGAAGTGCTGGATGAAGTACTGTATGAATGATAGCACACATTCAGAGATAAGGAAGGTTTACATGACATTGTGTTTTCCCTGTTTCTTGTGTGTTTTTTCTTGGAGCTTCCTGGATCCCCAGTTATATTCTGTGCTACATTATATGAACATAGTGAATAAGATAATTAAAAGCTAAATTTTCTAGGACAATTTTCTAATATTGCTAAAGGGAAAAATCCCCAATTTTCTAAAACTGCCAAGGGGGAAATCTCCAAGCTACAGAATACTTGGAAAAGGCCCGAAAAGGTCACATTTAATCTGGATTTTGAGGAGTGGCTGAATTTAGTGTGGCCATAAAGAAGAATGAGGGCACTGCCGGCAGGACAATATTCTTGAGAATCCGCAGAGATGGGAGTGAATGCTTTTGGGGGCTGTGGAGGAGGGAAACTGGGGTGATCACAATTGAGGGAAGCACAAGATCATCTGGAAACGGTCGACCTAAGGGTTCTGAGTTTAAAACCGAAACCCGGGTCTCCCTTCTTCTCACCCACTCACTTTAGACTTCCTGATGTCTAATGAAGTCACTTTTTGTTGATTTTACAAGGTTTTTGTGGGTCCTCTCATGTTCTGCACGGACTATAAAAGTTCAAAGTTTTCAGATAACTCTGAGGAGTTATTAAAAGCATATGGTAATATAAATGACCGGGCTGCAAAGTATGCTACCCTTTTCAACATATTTATGGGCTAAAAATAGACAAAAGCCATCCCTATACACCACTATAGCCCTTACCAGGAGAGTAAGAAAGAAGAAGCATATCCTTATGTACAGCTGTGTAAATGCTTGCTGTTAGGACAGACCTTCAGTCTCAGACAGGAGAGAAAAAAAAATCAATACTAATCCACTCATACTTGTAATGGAAGTATGCGGTCATATAAAGTATTACTGGCTAGCCCAGGATCACAGACTGAATTTGAAGACAGATGCTATGCGTGTGCTATGGAAACAATAGACCGTAACATTGTATTTGATATGGAAAAATCAATCACAGCTTTAGCAGCTAGAAACTGCTCCACGTCGAGGCCCGAATACAAAGCACCTCAAGCAGTTGTTAAACAGAAGGGCTTTCATGATTATTTAATCACTTGAGAGGCTGAACCAATTAAAATATCATCTGCCAATACGTTCTCTAGGACTTCTTTTCAGCATTAATACATGTTTTCTCTAATCTATTGTCTTGACCCGAACAATGACACTCCAGAAATAAAAACCACCGGAACGGCAAGTACCCTTACCAGCGGGAAGGGCTTTCAGATTTGACTGGGAAAGCCAGGTTTCCTTCAGATATCTCCTCCCTCTCTGGATTCTACTGGATAAGAATCTAATCTTACAAAGGTTTGGCAGTATGGATCTGAATCATCAAATAACAGCCAAAGGAGGGAAGACTGTGGTTTTGGGACTCTGGTAGGAATCCGTGTCTGGCTGGGACCACATGTGGGAAACGGCCCTCCAGTGGAAGGGCTCAGATGTTTGGTTTTCAGTGTTCCATAAAGAGCTACTGTGTATTTTCACTTCACTAGAAAATCTGCAGCTTAAGCCAGGGAAAGGGAAAGATTAAGGTAAACTGAGGCAGGGACCTTAATGGTTTCTGAACTTAAAACCTAAAGAGACAAAGACTTCCCGAATGTTCTAAAATAGGGAAAGTACAATTGTATATCTTAAAATAATGTGGAAAGTGAATTTTAGAGGGAAGATTTTAAGAACAAACCATGTAGGAGTCTAGCGGAGGAGTTAAACTTAGGAGTGGAAAAGGAAATAGTCTAGGCAAGGTGGGTTGCAGAAGAGAGAATTGAAAATGGGGCCTCGACTTTTCTGTATGAACCTTGTTAGACAGGGCAGCCTGTGGCTTATTCGGGAAGACACAATAATAACGCCGGCAAAAAGAACCAAAGGCATTGATGGGTGCAAAGACAGTGTCGGGTTTATTTAAGTTTCGCTTAACTCTCCGTTGGCGTGTAAGCCTTGCTGCCATTGTTTAACAGGTCTGAGCTTTAGCCCTTCACCAGTTTCTACAACTGGGAAATAATATCCACTAACGCAATCATAGAAACAAAATGATGGAACTCATAACCGCATTACAGTAAAACACATGTTAAAAAAAATCCCATACCTTTTATACCTTACATTAAGAAATGAAGAACCTACTAACTCCAATTTTTTTTAAAAATGTGTTATTGCTTGAGTCTTAAATGTCCTAAAAGCATATAATCTATGGTCATCATTGGCTTGTATCACTGTTGGAAGATGGTGGAACCTTCATAGATGGGGCCTAGTAACAGTAAGATAAGTCACTGCAGGTGTGCCCATGAGAGGGACACCGGGATGCTTCCCAGATGCCATAGAGGGAGTAGCCTCCTCTGCCGGGCACCATGCACTACTATCATGATAGACTGTCTTACCACAGACCTAAAAGCAATGATGCCAACTAACCAAGACCTCAGAAAGTGTGCCTCTAAATAAAATTCTCCTAAAGTTGTTTTTATCTCTGCTGTATTGTCATAGAAACAGAAATGGTCACAAGAAAATGTCACTGAGTATTTAATTCATTGCTATACTTAAACCTCAACATGTCATTCAGAAGCATTTAGTACTCGTTTGCTGGACGAATTTGGAAAAGTGTAAAGAAGTGGGCTAAAGCAAGCCTAGGCCACTGGAAGCAGAACTTATGGGGTGATTCCATTAAGGATTCGGAGCCTAGAATGCTCATGGGAGAATGTGGGGAGTAAAAACTGTGATAAAGAGGTTCCTAAAGAAAATGGGCCTCTTGGGGGTTAGATTGGAGTCCACCCAGTCCATACAGTGCAAAGACCTTGTCTACATTTTATACACATCCTGAGACTTTGAGAGAGGCTAGTTTTAAAATTTCACTGTGAAGCCATCTGTAAGGCAGTATGACGTCTAAGCCAGTGGGGGTGGTGCTGACTGTTTTTAGCCAAGTGCAGTATAAAACAATCAAGAACTAGAAAAGCAGAGTTTTGCCATTAAAGAAGCATATTTAAATCTAAATCCAAAGAGGTGACAAGGTAAGTACCAAGAAAAAGAAGTCAAGGGCTTCACACCAAAGCAATGGAAAGGATGGCTTGAAGGCATCTCAACCATTGGCAATAATCAACCTATGCCAAGGACAAAGGCAGAAAGGCACAAACTCGGGGTTAGAGAGATGACTTAGTGGTTAAGGCAGTTCATTCAGAGGGCCTGGGTTTGATTGCCAGATAGTACCTCACAACTGTCTGTAACTCTATTTCCAGAAGATCCAATGCTCTCCAGGCAGGTCAATGTAATGTTCTCTAAAGAAACAAAACTAATGGGATGAATATACATGTATGTATGTATGTGTGTGTGTGTGTGTGTGTGTGTGTGTGTGTGTTTAAGTGTGTGTTTTTGTATGTATATGTATAAACATATATGTGTTTACTTATTAACTTTAAAATAGTAACAATATCTATCCCACCTGAGAACCCAAGAACCCTGTAGTTATTTGGTCATTGAGGTGGGATACCGATACCTCAACAATTGAGTAGCCCCACAATGGCTGTCTCTCATTGTGGGGTGACAATTGTTACTCAGCCCACAAGTTGATCTTCCTTAGTAGCCCCAGTATGGCACTAGACACCTGGATGCTTCCTGTTGAGCCACTGGTTCTTAGTCCACAATCAACACATGGGAGCCCTGGTTCTGCTATTAGCAAAGCAATCAGCGGTAGCACCAACCAGGTGAAGACATTTAGAGGTAGCAGGAAAAGCTAAGCCAGCAAAAGATGAGATAATCCTCCTGTGTCTCACCCTTTTTATCTGGGCTCCTACCAGAAGTTATTAGCGACAATTGGGCCGGCTTTCTTCATGTCAATCAAGGCAATCAGGTGAGGCTCCCTACTCAAGATAATCTAATTTGTGACAAATTGACATTAAAGGCAAACATTATACCTGGCATGCATGTGTAAGCTTCAAGAGGCAGGGACTAGTAAAACTAAGTTAGGTCATTGGGGTTGTGCTCTCAAAGGGGACACTGGACTGCTCCCACCCTCTGCTTCCCAGCTGCCTTGAAGTGAGTCATTTCCTCTGACATATGATATGCAGTCATATACATAGACAAAATACAAAAAATTTATAAGGCACAAACTCTCTCCAAAAATATTTACTTCACGAGAGAGTTTCACAGCAGCCTATTCTCAAAGTCAGCTTAAGAGATTTTTCCTTGGGGCTGGAGAAATGGCTCAGTGGTTAAGAGCACTGACTGCTCTTCCAGAGTACCCGGGTTCAATTCCCAGCACCCACATGGCAGCTCACAACTGTCTGAAGATCCAGTTGCAGGGGATCTGACACCTTCACACCAATGCACACAAAATAAAAGTTAAATAAACCATAATAAATAAATAAATAAATAAATAAATAAAAGAGATTTTTCCTTGGGATTTCTTCCCCGCTGTTCAACTATCCTGACCCTCAGAGATCACAGAAGCCATAGTACAAGGAGGTTTGGACCCAGTTTGAAGAGGGAGCAAACTTGCCCATCATCTATATTGATGCTGACATTCCAGGCATGCAGAATGCAAGAGTTATGAGGTCATAGAAACTTCCACCCGGATGTTTCGAAGGACTTGGAAGAGCAGGCGGTGTTCAGTGGCATCAGACAACCTGAAAGCAATGCCCAGTGGTATTTAACAATGGTACGAAAGAGAGGCTAGAGTTGTGATGCAGACACCAGGAAACTGAAAGACGCTAGGAAGTAAGCATGCAAGCTGCAGCCAGCAAGACGCTAAGGGCTGTCCTTCGCACTGCCATGTCCTGGATGCCACATACGGAGCTGTGGGATTCAACATACACCCTGATGGGCTCTGGTCTTGGTATGACTCTTGTTTTCTGTGCTTCTGCATTTTATTAAAATAAAAATGATCCTGTTGAAGACACACCATTGCCTATTGCAAATATGGAAGCTGCTTTCAGATTTTAAAGGGGCTCATAGCTGAGTTAGCCTTGAGTCTTGGAGAACACATGGAACCTGGACTTGGAGGTTCTTGTAAATGAACCAAGTGCATTTGTATTGTCATGTGGGCACCACTGGCTGAGACCAAGGTCAGATGGCATGGCTTGGATCCTAAGGCCTCAGACCCTCCCCTCCATTATTAGTCAGAAATGGTGAGTCCTTCCAGAGGTGTGCCCTAGTAGTCTAGTAGCATGAAGTCACATCATTAGAAGATGCTTTAAAGAAGCAGTTGAGATCTTCTGTGTGTCCCCTTCCTTCTCTCTGTGTGTGTCTTACACATCCATACCCACTCTTCTCCCTTCCCTGCACCTCTCTCTCTCTGTGTCAGTACTGTGTAGCCTATTTCTCCCTACTCCAGCTCCCTCTCTTAACTTTTCCCCTAGTTCTCCAGCAGCAGTGAGAGGAGCATTTCTGACCCATGTGCCTCCGTGATGACGTATGTCTCAGCACTGTATGTCTCGACCCCAAAAAGTAGGCAATGGCCTTCACATTTTGATTTTAAAGAAGGATGTCTTCCTGTTAAGTAGATTTAGCTCAGATGCTTAGTCAACACCAGAGAAATCTGGCATATTGAATGATGTCAAAGTTTTTTAAATACCAATAATTTTTTTAAAGAATGACCTTGAAGCCTTAATGAAAAATTATATATTTTACTAGATGAGTTATATTAGTAAGCAAAACCACACATAAATGGGTTACTCTATAGGGACAGTGTTCAGCCAAGATTGTAATATGGCTTGAAATAGAAGCATTTCTTATATTTAAAATTATTTCTAAGTCATGAGAACTATTTTTTATATCTTGAAGACCTGAACTATACAGAGACTTATGGGGTCTTGAAATCTGGGCTTTACAACTCTCCACCCTCATCAAAAAGCTTCTTGCAGTAAATGCTAATTAGCACAGAGACCCACATCTAAATAATAGGCAGAGAGTATAAGACTTTCGAGGACTCAGCCTTACATGGGGTGTCTTTAACACACTCCTCCCCTCAAGGCTCAGGGACCTGTGCTGAAAACGAGGTGGGGAGATATTTACTAGACAGAGATAATGAATGAATCCAAGGAAACAGTGTCTTTCAGACGCAGAAGGACTGACATAGAAGACACACACACGCGTGCGCACACACACACACCCATACACACACAAAGAGAGAGATTAAATAGGTAGATGATAGATAGATAGATAGATAGATAGATAGATAGATAGATAGATAGATAGATGACAGATAAAAATTAAATACTAAGTCCCACCCCTAAGAAGGAGGATATTTGCAATTGATACCTTCTGGGAAAGAGCAAATCAATTTTCTACAATGGGTGTCACTGGGCACACCAACTAAACTCCAAGGTGGACCTCATGTTCAGTCAGGAGTAGTTAGCAAACACAAAAAAGAACACCATTAATATCTCTCTCTCTCTCTCTCTCTCTCTCTCTCTCTCTCTCTCTCTCTCTCTCTGTGTGTGTGTGTGTGTGTGTGTGTGTGTGTATGTGTGTGTGTGTGTGTGTGTGTGTTTGCTTTCATTTTGTTATTTTTCTAGGAAGCTGGTCTGGTAGAGAAGTAGGGAGGATCTGGAGGATTTGGAAAGAGGAAAAATATGATTAATATATTGTATTAAAAATTTAAATAGAAAAAAAGAAAAATGGGGTTTAAAAGTCAGAAGTGTTCAGATAATTCAGGTTAGCTTCCCATACTGCTCCCTTATTACTTGTCCAGGCCTAAAATATCAAATATCAAATGAATGAAAAAGAAAAGCTATTCGCCCTTCACTTATTTATCTCACACACATTTCCATCTATGACCAAAAAGGTACAGTAGCCCTGAGAACACAGCTTTTAAAGATGATTTATTATTGAAAGAAGAGATTTCATTGTCTACGGGACGTGTAGAAAACATATACTTAAGTAGTTTTCACTTGCTCTTTTCTCACAGTCCTGCTTCTGGTTCCTTTTCCTCATCTGTTTCTCTGAGCAGTGTTCTACACTGTAACATCCTTTTAACTCGTAGAGAATAACAGAAGAAGCCAGGGCTGCTCTGCAGCCTCAGTCCTGAGCTAGATATGCACATGCAAAGTTTAAAATGCAGTACATTTTGAATTGACTTCTCCTTGTCTTTTGCTTGCAAGTAATATCTTTCCTTTAACCTTCTTCACGAATACACACACATCGAAGCCATGCTTTCCACAGCCATAATAAGGAATGTCTAGAATGAGACGCCCAACTGGATACAGCTGGCAAAAAATTAATGTGTCAGCCTTCAACACTCTTCAATCCAAGTAGCACTGTGCTAGCATATATCACAGGGTGACTAATTATAGTCCATTATTCATGTGTGAGTCTCTCTCTCTCTCTCTCTCTCTCTCTCTCTCTCTCTCTCTCTCTCTTTCTCTCTCTCTTTCACACACACACACACACACTACTGTGAAAGCACCCCAAAATAATTCTTCTTCAAAAGAAGAGTGAAAATGATGTAGTTGCATAATATGGGGTGAATTACTTACTGCTTGGCCTTAAATTCCTTTCCCATAAACAGAGGTAATGAAATCACCTGTCTCAACGGCACTATGAGATTAAGTTAAAGGATAACTATAAAGTATAAAATAGCTAACATGTAACCATAATAAACAATAAATGTTAAATAATCCTTTGCCTCACCACTACTGTTTAATAGAAAAGAAAAGGATTTTGGGTCCTTTTATAGGGGTTGCATTGAAAAATATAAAAGAGTAAAGAAATTAGATGAAGTTAATTTTAATAATATCTTTTACCCATGTTATCATACCCATATATATAATCAATATGAAAAACTTACTCATGAGTTACTTTATATCCTCCAATTCCAGCCATGTCTGTGAAACACAGTGTATGCTTTATTCTTGCAGCAGTTCCCAGTCAAGCCTGGCCATGCTTCAACTGGTCAATTGCTTCACAGAAGTTCAGATCAGGCATGGCAACTCTGAGTGAGGCATTTCATGGGAAAGAGTACAAAGCCACCCAAACAAGAGAAAGGGGGAGAAAGAGACATCTACACAGTCCTGAGGGGCTTACCCATTTATCAAGTAATTTGATATTAAAAATGCTAGAAGGGAATAGGAAATAACATTTGAATTGAGCAGAAGTCGTTTTCACAGCGTTTCTCAAAGAACAACACTTTACATTATTTTAGAAAAGGCATATTTTGAAATCAGCACGCATACGTGAAATTCTGGAGCCAGCTTGTTGCTCAGAGAAAATCAGAAAGACCCATGCAATGTTCAAAACATTCTTCAAATATTCTTCAGAAAACATATTTCTGTTCTCCCAGTGTGAAATGACAAAGGCCCTCCTGGGACACACCCCAGGCTTGCCAGCACTTTATAAAAAAACAAAAGCGAAACAGAGAACCCAATCCCTCCACCTTCCCCTCCTCACTTCATGGGCTGATTTCACAAGCTCTCCCTGGGCTCTATTTACTGATCGTTTTTTTTTTTTTTTTTTGGCATGGGAGAAAAACTTGAAATATTTATTCATAGGATATTATTCTTTTAAAATGCCTCCGTAGCTACAGCTTTGGTAAATGGTAGAGCATGGAATGGGGGTCGTTCTCAACACTCAGTGTGATTATTATCCCTCGAGTTGTGTTTGGAAATAGTTGAATAATTAAAGTTTCCTGGAAAACCAGGCAAAGAGCAAAGTGCATAGAGAGGCTCAAAAATCCAGGGCAAGGCTGGCAGCGGTATGTGTGTACACACATACCTAATTCTCACATACATCTCCACAAGACTAATCCCATCTGGAGAATGGCAATGGAGGTGGGTCTCACTCTGCACTCAGTCATACACGCGAGGAAGCCTTTTCTAGCCGTAACCTATCACTATGTGCAAACAACTGAGGGCAGGGGTCCTTTTGTCAGATGCTGACAGCCGAATCAATAAAAAGACACAGCAAAAGTTCAATCAGAACAGACACCACTAATACGACTGCCCTTTGGGGACCCAGAGAAGTGTGGAACTGCTTTTCCATGTTAATTTCTCTCCACTACCCCTTGGGGTTATCACCTTTGCTGGCCCCTGTTAATTAAAAACTGCCTTCTAGCAAAGTTCCCTGCCAGGCATTTCCCTGGCATCAGCCTTATTCTGCTGACTGCTAGCAGAGATGGAGGGAGGTGTGCGCTGAGGCCCAGAAAGCTTGCATGACAGTCCTGCCCCGGCTCTCCGGACTCTGCAGCTAATCAGAACTTTTATTTATAGCTTCCCAAATGCCACATTCACGAACCAACAATATCTAGCTAAGAAGCATTGGACAGACCACTATTTCGAAGTCAGAGTGATATTAGTTAATTAGGCTGGCAGGTAAATCAGTAGGTACACGGTCAAGGACCTATTACTTTCTGGTCTAAGACATATTTGGAATTTATTGCATAAAAATTGTAATTGCTTCTGGAGGGAAACCAAGGGCAAGAGCAAAAACCTGTGATGTTTTGGGAATCTCTTAGACAATCCTGACGAGCATCTCAGAGAGCTTTCTCATGCCTGGTAGTGGCGGCGGGGGGGGGGGGGGGGGCAGAAGGGGTTGTCAGATAGTCTGTGGCTCTCAGAGGAAGCATTGTCAGCCCAAATAAGAAAAGTTTTATTTAAACTATTTATGTATATTTATACACCGACTTAACATGTATTATAGGCATTTTTAGGTAACAGTTATTACTATGATATCTTATGGTGTTTGCAGACAGCCACTGTTACTTCACCTTCCTTCTGTGTTTGTATCCTTCCCCCTCCCTACTAGAGTCTCTCATTTTCCCATTCCCCTTCAGATCACTTGTACCCTTCTATTCTTGTGAAAGAGGAATAGAAAGATAGTAAGAGCCAGAGGACCAGGAAGTCTGCTCTGAGATTCCATCTCCTAGAAACGGCAGAAGTTGCATTCATAAAGTCTCACCAACATGACTACTTACACACGAGCTGAACAAGGATGCCACCGTTAGCCATGCGGACACAGACAGGGACATCTCTAAGCCCCAACACTACATAAAGAACTGTAAGCAACTAAGAAAGGTGGAGAGAGGGAAAGAGAGTCTTCTCAGTGGAGAGCTCACTGATTGGTTATCCAATACCAAATGATCAGCCCTGGAAACATACATACAAGGAATACTGTACAGACCGAGCAGGTTGTATTTATATGTGTGTATATATGTATAAAGTAACAACAATTAATAATACAGAGGCCATGAACTTGAAAGAAAGTGAGAAGGGGAATATGGAGGGTTTGAAGGGAGTAAAGGGAAGGAGGAAATATGTCATAATCTCAAAAATTTCAAGAATATTGAATAAATAATTTTAGTTGCTTGATACTTAATTCACCCTAGTACTTGGGGTTTTCAATCTTTCTTTTCTTTTCCTATAATGGAAGCAAAGTTATCCCCCATAATTCCTAATTCCTGTTTAAAGTCAATATTGGTCTTAAGGGCTGTTTGCATTCGGTCTGTGCAAAACCCATGCATAAGAACTATTTAGTCTTTTATGTGGTAGTTAGAGGCCTGGGGAGGTGACTCAGTGGTAAAACACTTGCTGTATAAACATGAGGGCTTCTGTTTGGATCCTCAGCTCCCACAGAGTAGCTGGGAATGGTAGCATGCACATGGGTAATCCCATTGCTCTTATAGACACAGAGAAGGCAAAGGTGAAACGTCCCCAGGTATTTGCAGGCTAGATAGACTGGCGGCAAGAGGCAACAAAGAAATGCTGCTTCAGAGTAGGTGGAAGGTGAGGAGTGACTTCTGACTACCCTCTGATCGCCACGTACTTCTCATGTCGCACACATTTCCATACACACACACGTACACACAAATACACACAATTAAAAAAACGCAATAGTAACTAGCCTCTTCCAGCCATATTAATGGCAGTCATAAATTATCTCCATAGCTAGATAGTTGTGTTGGTTCAAATTTTATTTAGTGAAACATGCATTCGTTTATTTAATATCATCAACATAGCAATGTATTTTTGATGATGCAGAAACACGTACTAGTGGGTATAATCTCTGATTCACAAAGATAAAAATAGATATGTATAAACATATGATGTTGTCTTATTGTTTACATAACATATTAACATATTCCTTTTTCGTTCCTGCTTTTGATGCCTACCAAGGTTGCTTCTATGTGGATCCACCTTGTTTGTTGAACTGTTATGTGATACTTCACAAAATGTACTTAATAAATTTACAATAATTCACTGAATGAACACCAAGGGTTCTTGTGTTTTTTTCATATTACAAAACGTAAGCATCTCTCTTTAAAAAAATCACATTATTTTCTTTGTCTGATGAACCTATTTTCTCTATCGTATCTTCAACTCCTAAGATTCTCTCTTCCATCTCTTATATTCTGTTGGTTATCCTTGCATCTGTAGTTACTGTTCATTTACCCAGCTTTTTTATTTTCAGAATTCCCTCGGTTTGTGTTTTCGTTAATGTTCAAGTCTTGAACTATTTTTTTTTAATTGATTGACTTTTTTTTTAAGGGATATTTTGATTTCTTCCAAGTGTTTGTCTTTTCCTCTATTTCTTTAAGGGAATGTTTCATTTCTTCTTTAAAGGTCTCTATCATCTTCATAAAGTTATATTTAAGGTCATTTTCTTCTGCTTCTTTTGGGTTTAGGATGTTGAGGTCTTCCTGTTTTAGGACCACTAGGTTCTGGTTTTGTCATATTTCTCTCTATGTTGTTGAATGCATTCTTGCATTGGTGCCTACCCATCTCTTCCTCCAATTGGTGCAGGCAGTTTCTTTGCCTCTTGGTATAATCTTTGCAGTCTGTGTCTCAGGGATCCTTTCTTGGACCAATCGTTGAGTCTTAGGGAGTTGTTCTTGGTCTGTTCTGTGCAGGCACTGCCTGTGTCTCAGAGAGCAGCTGAGATTGCAGGGGAAGGGTGGGTTTGTGGGTGGAAAGGGACTTGTAGATTACGGGATCCAATGTGGGGAAGTTGGGGCAGCCGGCCTAGAGGAGGCTTACAAACTGGTTGGTTAGTACAGCTGAGATGGGTAGGGGAAGGGTCTAGGGTTTTGCCTTGAAGCCCAGGGCATAGAGACTGGGCTGTCCAGTTGGAGGGCTGGGCACTCACCTCTGTGCAGCTGCAGCCTGTGTCCCAGGGAACCACTAAGGACAAGAGGGATGGGTGGGTTTGGGGGTGAGGTGGGACTTGTAGATTACAAGGTCCAATGTGGGGGTGTTGGAGCAACCTGCCTGCAGGAGGCTTGTTCCAGGACCTAGAGCCCAGAGACTGGGCTGTACAGTTGGGAGACTGGTCACTCTCCTCTTGATCCACTCTGTGCAGTCCCTGTTTGTGTTCCCCAAAAGTCACTCTTGGTCTGCTCTGTTCAATAGCAGTCTGTGTCCCTGTGTTATTATTTTCTAAGAGTGAAATCTCTAGGAAGATATTGACACATTATTATGTTGTAATCACTGCAAATCATAGTCTAAGAAGACTTGAAACACCCCCTTAATAATTATAATGATCACCTTTTTTTATATCTTCTCCATCTCTAAGTGTATCTGTAATTCATTAACATTTTCTTTGTTGGTGTTTCAGGATCTTATTAGAATGTCTGCTACTTCATTTGAGCTATGTAATTTGACCCATAGGGTCTTCTATATGAATAAACTTCTCATTTGCTATCAGTGCTTACGAGTACTTGCGTTGTCTACTTTCCATCCAACAACACAAGAACGCAGTAAGCTTTCACTTCTTTATATTTTCTGGGTTTTGTTGTTTTTGAAGCAAACATTATACCAGAATTATCTTGAATTTTCCTCCTAAATTGCTGATTTTTATTACTTATTAATATTTTAAAATGTGTTCAAATTTTATGTTTTAAAATTCAATATTCTTTGACATCTCTTAACCAAACTGCTATTAACTTTTTGTTGGAATGTTTTTTATGTTTTTCAGGAGATTTATGCTTGGGAGATTTACTAATCTTTGGATGTCCAAAGGAAATTTTTATCTTAATCTTTCAATTTAATGTTAGATTAAATATAAAAACAAAAGTCACTTTCATGAAGTCTGTCCCAAGGTCAGTATGGGAAGTTTCCAAGCTCTCATTCTCTCACCTAATCAAGAAATATCTACAAATAAAAACAAGCTGTGTGAAATCTTGGGAAAAGATCCACAGCAACTAAACAACCAACCAGTGAAGAAACAGGGACACCTTACATGATGGGAGATGTCGTGATTCAGCCTTGTTTATCTGCCCCTTCCCCACGACTGGCACTTGCTTGATTTTTTGACCTTGCTGAGATGCTAAGAGTCTGATTTCTGAATCACATCACTCAGGGCACAGACAGAGACGGCCTAGTTTGAATTTCATGTTGGTAGCCACAACACAGTGGCATGTACTGTATCTTGGGAAAACTGCAGGGTGAGTACAGACTCACAGATACCTTGAGGCAAGAGATTACAGGAAGAAAAATATGATAGAGCATCTAACATTTCAAGAAACCGGTGAGAGATACTCTTCAGGGAATTAACTTTAAAAGACAACCTTGTATATAAAGAAACTAGTAAGAAAAACACACATACAAACCCATGGAGGACACATGCCCAACACGGACTCGAGAAGACAAAAACCTTTATACCAGGCTGATTATGCCCTATGCAGAGTCACTCTCCAAAAACTGGAAAACATGCTTTCAGATCAATCAATCAATCAAATGCTGAAGTTTTAGCAAAATACTACAAAGCATAAAATAAATAAATAATAATAAAAATCATGGAACCAGGGGAGATAAAGAGAAAGGAAGCAAACAAAAGAAAAGCCTCAAGTCATATTAAAAAAGACCAAATAGTAGTAGTTCTAGAGATGAACAATACAACTGGTTAAAAACTTCAAATTAGGAATTCAAGAATATTTAGTAGGCAGAAACCAAACTGAACTTGAAGACAAGTTCTATGGCAATAATAAAAGAAGATAGGCAGAATCTAGAAGACTCATGAGTAACCATCAAACAGACCAGTCACTGTGCTCTAGAAGATACAAAAAGAGAAAGCAGAAGAGATGTTTGAAAAAATGATCTCTTAAACATCACAGATTTGAAGATGTCAACTCCATGCCAATAAATTTAGAAGACTACATTGATCTACATTAATTTGAGCTTGTCAGAAGTCAAGACAATCAGGCTTAAAAGCAGCAGGAGAAAAGGTAAAGATGTGTCATGATAATCAGCAAACAGGATTGTTCAGCAAAATAGCTGCAAACTAGAAGGTAAAAGAATAAATAAATAAATAAAGTACAGAGAATCTACACTGAGAACACCTTATCTAGGAAAATTGTACTTCAAAAATGAAGAGAAAAAAATAAGACATTTCCAGATAAGCAGAAGCTTAGGGGGTTCATAACCAGTAGACTGACCAAAGGAGGTGTGTGAGACCGTGACTCTAAGCGCAAAAGAAAAGGATGCTTGTCCTAATTGGAGGTTCTGTTGTTCTGATAAAACACCATGACCTTGGTGAGTAAAAGGTTTATTTCAGCTTATGGCTCTCGGGTCCTACCCCATCACTTATGGAAGTCAGAAAGAAAATTCAAACAGGAATGTGGAGGCAGGAACTGAAGCAAAGACCATGGAGCACTGCTTGCTTGCGTACGCCCATCAACCCAGGACAACCTGCCTGGGCCTGGAACCTCCCATAGTGTGCTGGACCCTTCTTTATCAGCAATTATGTTATATGAAGGGATCAAATTTTCCGACTTAAAAACACAAATTTGATGAATCGATATAAAGAAAGGATATGGCTATGTGGAGTTTATGGAATATTTCTATTAGATTTAAGGGCATAGATAGATTTGATGAAAGAATTCTGTGGATATAGTAGCCAAAAATATGGGATGACTCTCCTAAATTAGTAAAAATAGACAAAAACTCAAAGTCATTACAAGAAATTTTATGATGATAAAAGGGACAGTTCACCAGGAAAATACAATTATCATAGATACAAAAACATATGAAATTAATATTGATAGAATTGAGGGGGAAACAAAAATAAACAAAAACGGCTATGACAATGGGGGAAGCTTTACTACACTCCACTTTTAATAATGGAAAGAATGAGTCGGCATGAGGTCAGTTAGTAAGTTAAGGACTTAAAAAAATCTCTGTAAAATGGACTGTACAGATAACTCAACAGTTAAGGTCAGTTGCTGATCTTAGAAAGGGCCTGAGTTCATAACCATCACCCAAATGACACAGCACACAACCACTTGTAACTCCATCTCCAAGGGGTCAGACATTCTTTTTGGATTCTTTAGGTGCACACACACACACACACACACACACACACACACACACATAACAATAAATCTTAAAAACCCATTATAAAGTAATTGGACCCAAGAGACATACAGACTATTCCATACATCAAGATCAAAATACACATGGACATTCTACAAGACAGAATTTTTGTTATGTTACAAGGCAAATTTCAATACACTAGCAAGTTTGAAATAATATATAGAACTTTTTTATTACAATGAAATTAAATTAGAATTTACCTATTTTAAATTTGGAAGAGCTTCAAATGTGCAGAAATCAGACAATCTTAAATAAATAGTGATTCAAAGAAGAAATCACGAGGGAAATTATAGCTAATATATTTTAAGATGTGAAAAACGCAACATCAAAGTTCCTGGAATGTATTAAAAGCAATGCTAAGAGGGGAATTTCTAGCTGTAAACATTTTAAAAGGAAAATCTCGCTGCTTACCTTGTGCTGTTGAATTCTAATCTGTGAGATAAAATATCTGAAAGAGGAGCTGGAGATATGACCTAGTGGTTAAGAACATTTGCTGTTTTTTCAGAGGTCCTGATGTGGTGGTTTGAAAGAGAATGGCCCATATAGCCTCATATATTTGAATACGTGCTTGATGGAACTGCTTTGGAAGGATTTGGAGGTGTGACCTTGTTGGTGGAAGTGTGTCACTGGGATGTGCTTTGAGGTTTCAAAAGGCCATGCCATTCCTAACTAGCTCTAACCCTCTGAAAGCAAGAGCCCCAAATTAAATGCTTTATAAGTTACCTTGGCCGTGATGCTTACCACAACAATGGAAACAGCTGAAACACCTGTGTTTGGTAACCAGCACCCACACAGATGCTCACAATTATCTGTTACTTCAGTCCTAGGGAATCCGATGCCCAGGATCCTACACAAGTATTGCATGCATGGGGTACATTCACAAACATGTATGTAAAGCACTCATATACATAATTTTTTAAAAAGTCTTCACAAGAAAGACTTGAAAGAAACGATTTAAAAGGGATGAGGGCTTATGGCTCATGGATTCACAGCATTCAGTCCATGGTCACTTGGTGAGGCACAACATCACGGTCGAGGAAGAGGCAAAGGGTTCGCTCATGGTTGTAGAAAGCAGAGAGACACAGATGACAGGACAGACTGTTCCAAATTCTTCCAACCAGGTCCCATTTCCTTAACCCACTAAATTATAAATTCATCAGTGAATTAATGGATTTATGAAGTATGAGCTGGCATGATCCAGCTACTTTGAAAAAGCTCATCAGTTGACAATGAAGCCATAAGGTCACAAGCCTTTGGGGGATATTTTTAGATTCAAACCATAACACATTGTAAGGAACTAGAAAATCAAAATCTAAGTTCAACTCTAAAACAAAGATACTAAATCTAAGGTATTAGAATGAGAGAAATGATTCATATTGGAAAGAGACAAGAACAAAACATGTACTGAAATCATCCTAGGATGATTCTCTTTATCGCCTACATAGAATATTGTATAAGAAACACCTGAAATCATCTTAAATCCTTCTTGAGGGCAAACTCCATTTCTTGTTCTCATTTTTATAAAAGTGTTTAGCATGTACCCATGGAATACTAAAAGGCTCCAGGATATATTCAGCTTTTGTTCCGTTATAAATTTTGCTAACCTACTCAATCAAGTCTCTTTCATTATAGACTCATGAGTTTCTTTTTCTTGGATAATTTTTTTAATATTTTTTATTTACTTATATCTCCTCTGTAGCTTACTAGATTTTTTTTCTTCCATCTAGAACTAACATTTCAGGGATGCCAGTATTCATGGTCTTTATCTTTTTATCATCTCAGTAAGTATTGGAGAGATTTCCTTGGCTTCAATTTCTTCCTTATCAATTTTAGTGGTATTAAACTCCATTGTGAGTCTTGCTGAATTATATTTTCCATCATGTTTGTTTTCCAAACAATCTTATATATTGATTTTTTTCAATTTGTAATTTCTTCTCACCTTTGAATGACATATCTTCCCCACTTTTTTCCCAAGAGTGTTTACTTAGAATTTTTAACTGGATTTGTTCTTTGAAATTTGCTGATAATTTTGTATCATTGTTTACTTTGGTTTTTGTCTTCCTTGCTGCTATTTCTTTCAAATACCTTAATATACAACAAATTCGCACTTGTGAAAGAGGTTTAAGGCTGATGTCTATAGGTAACTGGTATAGAACTTTTCTGCTGTTTTTTTTCCTTCTGGCCAGTCCTATGTTGTGATCATATTGGCTGTCTGGAATCATTTCCAGTTGGGTAACTTCTTGATTTTTACACTTCACTGCAAAAACTTCCCCCACCTTTTTAATAGTTATCAAATCCCTCCCAAAAGATTTCTGTGTTGAATAGAAAATAGTCTGCTTGTTTTTAGATAGAATTGGCTGTCTTTTCTTTTGTCCTTCCTCGATCCCCAAACTTCAGCCCTCAATGAGGGTTTGGAGTTGGCACACTTTGCTCCAAGTCTTCTGCTGCTCAACACTTGTCCTAAGTCCCTTAATGTCCAGGGAGGTAGGTCACCTCCAGTAGAATATGGCTTTCAGCTTGGAGTAAGATATTCAATGTTGAATTGTATGTGTAGATAAGACATGCCTTTCCACAATGTTTTCAAGACATTTAACAGTCATTTTCTCTGATCACTGTTCTAGAAGCATCCTTTTGCTATCTTTATTTATGGCTTTTGATCTTGACCATTCCCTGAATCTTTGCCATATTTCATTTCAGTAGACAGTTTTGGCCAAATTTTTTTTTCATTCCAATATACGTTTTAGTGAGCCTAATTCACCAATGGCACTGGAAATGGTACCAAAGAGACTTATGATGTAATTACAGAGCGTTTTTAGAGAGTTGGATGATGATAATTGAGATAAAAGGGTAGGATAACTTCAAAGTCCTGGCCAAGTCTAAAAGACGGCTGCTTAAAAACTTGTTGTGAGTTGAAAGAGAAAAAATTAGTAGATCTAAACTAGTGTTTAAATTTAGACACAACTTAAACATAGTATGCCTTGCCAAATAACTTACATGTTTTTGAAACAGAGTACTTTGTGTGGTATGGATAAAATTATACTATAGCTAAAGGATAAAACAATGTCTTTTAACAAATGTATATAGCTATGTAGGTACATATATAGTCATAATTTTTCTTGTTGAGATGATTCTGTGGAAACAGAAGAACTTGTTTCAAATTAATAATTTATCATCATTGACAATATCAATGTGAATGTTTCCAAATTTATAGATTTAATTCAAAAATTTTTTTAAAAATCAACTTTATTTTGCTGTAATTCAGCTTGGAAATATTCTAGACTATGGAGAGAAGGCAGGGCTATATTTTGTGTGACAGTATGAACAAACTATTAATCTTACGAACTTAAAACAATATGATCACTTCAGATTAGTCATTTAATTATTTCAGTAAATACCTAGTAAATTCTCTGGGGTGTCTTAAACTCTGCCTCTTTTAGGGAGAAGGGAAAAGGTCCCCTTAAAAAGCACACACCTCATCATTACCACTTTCTGTTTACATTTTATAAACTTCATGCTCCCAAGCACCAGGCTTTTGCTCTTGATAGTAAAGGATATTTTTATGTTTTATTTCATATCCCAGGAGTTTATTTTACCTTCTTGTCTCTTATTACCAAGAATGTGGATTTTAAACACACACACACACACACACACACACACACACACACACTCCTCAAATTCAAACTCAACATTCAGTAGGAGGAATGACTGTTCTTTTTCAAACTTGGGAAGTCTATTTCCATTTTCTTTTTAAATATTTATTTTATGTGTATAGGTATGAGCCTGGGGGTATGTGTGTTCACCAACTGTTTGCAGTACCCACAGAGAACAGAAGAGGACATCAGATACCCCTGGAATTGAATTTAATAGATGGTTGTGTGCAGCCGTACAAGTTCTGGAAACTGAAGCTGAGTCCTTTGGAGGAGCCAGCAGGGCTTTTAACTGCTGAGCCAACTCTGTAGCTGCCCTAGTTCTCTCAACACATATAAGAAACAGTCACTGGTCCCTATCTCCTTGAGGAGAAGATATTTAAAAATGTACAATCGAGACATTAGCTTTGTAAACATACAAGTGAATACTTCCATTTCAGTAGACAGATAATGAATGCACAGAGTTAGAAACAGAGCCAGACAAATAATACAAATAGCATAAAGGAGAAGGAAGAAAAGGAGAGAATTCAGTTTTTCAGCATTATGCTTGTGGAAGTGTCCCACTTCCAGTAGAAACCTGAAGATCAACACATTAAATGGCTTTCTCAAGGTCATGCAGGAACCAGAGGCTAGAACCAAGTTCAATGCCCTTGTCTGTATGCCAAGTCAAGGCGCCCATCAAATTAAACCAGTTCATTACTCTGAATACAGTGCTAGATTCATGGAAAGCTAAGAGTAAATATTTCAAATTCTTGTAAGATTCTTATTTTTTAAAAATAATTTGTTAATAGAGCTATATGTGTGAATAATCATATTTCCACATTCATACATAGTAGCTAAAAGTTTATTTGGAACCAACATAAATAAGTCTTTATCATCCTTAAGGAGCTTGAGAACCCTATGATAGCCTTTCCTCATCCGAAGGCTGATACCAATGGTACTTTACTGGGCACCGATGTGACTCCACGTGGTTTTAGTGGCCAACACGCTGAGATGACATCAAGGTCAATAAGAGAATGTGAGGCATGATGCCTTCCCAAGATAGTCTGTTGATAGGTTAGCATTCACATTATCCCTAATTGGTGAGCAGGATCCACGTTAGAACATCTATAAATGCTCCAATTGTTTGGTTATAGGTCTTTGTGCCATGTCACAGTGCCCATCAAATTAAACCACATTAATTACTTTGGACACAGTACTAGAGTCGCAGAAAGCTAAGAGTAAATATGTATATAAGTATCTCTATATTTTATGAAAATAAAAATATAAGTAAACACAACTGTCTGGAGAAATCTAATGAATGCCATCCTTTCTCAGTGCTCAGTTCTAGCACTGATAAATCCCCACCTACTAAGTGTCTCTGCTCACCTCCCTTCTTTAAAATACCACATCTTCAAAATCATTATTGTTAATGTAGTAATAACAACAACCAATTATATATCCGTGGCTGATACACTTATTGAAATGGCATCAAGGCCATGGACATGTTGGGCTCCTGGGTAATATTAAAATTAACCCCTGGGATATTAGTGAAAACAAAGCAATAACACAGATACTTGGGTTTTTTATAATATGGAAGCTATTTCCATGCTCAGTGAGCATTCAGTCCCTCTTACATCAGTTATTATCTGTGTACAATCTGTAAATTAAATTAAATGACTCTTGAGTTAAATTTCTCCAGCTTGCTCACTTTTGCATCTTTCAGCTTTTAGTGTGCAGCTTTAAACCATATAAATATATGTATTAATTCCAACAATTGGTCATAACTGCTGAGGAGAAATGTATGATCTTTTAGACTAATAGATAGCATTGCCCTATTCCTTTATATTGCAAAGAGAGCCACACTAGCAATACCATTCATAGCAACTGTTGGGGAGCCTTCATCATTGGCTTCATTTTGCAGGAGAAGGATACAGAGGCTCAGAGATGCCATTGGGGTTTATTTGTGATAACACAGGTATTGGCTAGGAAATCTGAACTCTAAATACTCTAATATAAAGTTAAACTTTACCTGTTAGTTGTCAAAAATATATTTGACTATATAAATACAGTTCTCTGGAGATGTCTAGTAACTCCATCCTTTCTCAGCCCTCTCGTCTGACATTTATAAATCCCTACCTACTAAATGTCTGTTCCCCTCCCCTCCTTGAAGTACCACATCTTTAAAATCCCCTTAGACTAGCACTGCAATAAATTTCATATCCATGGTCCCATGTGATTTCACAAGTTTAAGAAGAGCATCATCAGAGTTAACCATTTCATCCCAATGGGTGGTAGAATTGTCAGCAGATAGTGCTATGCTCACCCACCATTACAAGTGCTTAAACACGGATCGCCCAGCTCTTAGATATTTATATGCTGTCAAAATCTTGCATAGTGAATGGTTTATTATTTTCCTGAGTTACATAGTGAACCAATCATTCAACAAGAATGGCAATCATACGTTATTTTTAAGGCAGTCCATTGAAGACTTGATTTTTTTGTGTGAAGAATTATACTAGATATTTGAGTATAAAGTGAATAAGTATTATAAAGCAAAAATAATGAACCCACACAATTGTAATCATCATTGAATGTGGGTTTTCCTTCATCAGCAGAACTTCATGCTCACTACTCTCTGATTCAGGAATAAATGAATATCAGTTTTCAGGAGAGCAAAGACTATGACTATTTGAACAAAAATTCTGTTCCAAGAAAAAATGTTATGTTGTAAATGGCCTTAGCTCATTACAAAGTCCATGTGCTATATTCATGCCCCCATATTCATGACCTAGATATCAAGTATAGGTTACATAATAATGCTTGTTGAATAACATCACCCTATTAAAAGACATATATCCAGTTATTTTTAAGTAAGGTAATGTACTGCAATTGTACTTAACATTGGAGACCAATTGTCAGTATCTCATTTTTATTTAAGAAATAATGTCACGGATTTATTTCTGTTTTCAAGAAGAATTCATAGTGTCTTAAATGTTTAATAATTTTTTTAAAATCAACTATTAAAAGAAACCACTATTAGAAACAACTCATCAGAAAGACAAATCTTTAATGGGACACTTTATGTCACCCTAAAAACATTACATTTTTGACATAAATAAAAGCCATTTTTATCAGAAAAGCTTAACTATAAAACAATAAAACATATTACTTAAATTTCATGTCTTTAGAATTACTCACAGTGATAAATTCATATGTTTGTGTTTTCTAAGCTTTCATATTTTTAGATAAAATGGAGAAAAGAAATTCATTTGTACTTACATGACAACCAGATTCTTTTGCCTAATATCTGTGGGTTTCTTCCCATTAGTTAAAACACTTTAAAATTACCCTTTCCCATATGAAAGAATGATTTTCCCTCTACCTAGTTGTCAGAGCAATTACAATTTTAATTAGCAGAGAATAGTACAAGAAGAAAAAGAATGACTGGAACACGCTCACACACTCAACACGTGCACGCGTACACACACCCACACACTTGTTTTGGAAAGAGAAATTAAAGAGGCGACAGGAGCTGCTTCACAAGCTGTCTGGTCCACTCGTGATGCCCCAACGTCATACCAGCCTCAGATTCCCTGTGCTTCAGCAAGCTACTGCCCTTTAACCTCATAAACTCATAGTATGGGCACAGGATACCGAAGCTACCACCAAATGTTATTGCAGACAGCTCTTCAAGTAAAACAAGACTCTGAATTTCTCCGGACTATGAGCAGCTCTATTCCGTGTGCCTCTTTTTAAATATAATATTTTATTAAATCTTTAAGCATTTCCTACAGCCCATTTTGCTCAATTTATCTACACAATTAACCCACCAGACGCTGAAAGTTCAATCACGAAAGACAGAATTAATGAAGTAGTCAAACAAATAAATACTCTTAGGCTGACGACATTGCCTCAAGTGTCAGATCTGTTCTTTCACATTGAGCATGAGACAGCAGTTGCCGTTCAGGGAGACTTTCAAGAAATGTGTAAGAGGCATTAGCTATTAAATACGGGATTAACTGACTGCTAGGAGACATTATGTTTCTAAAAACTAAGTCCAACAAAAACACTGTAAATTTAATTATAAGATAACATCTATCTATCTATCTATCTATCTATCTATCTATCTATCTATCTATCTATCATCTATCTATCTATCTATCTATCTATCTATCTATCTATCTACCTACCCACCTATCCATCAGTCTATCTACCTATCCCTCTGTGTGTGTGTGTGTGTGTGTGTGTGTGTGTGTGTGTGTGTGTGTGTCTACATACTAGGTAGATACTCCGGAAAGCACCTTAGACCTTAGCTGCATGCTCACAGCAATAACGACAGATGTGGATAGTTGGCAGTAAGTTATACGTCTTGTGATCATTGCTATGCAAGAGCATAAGGTGTAAATTAAAACTCAGCTATGAAGGAGAGTCTATGAAGAAATGGAGCCCTACTTGGTGGGCATTGGAGTATCAAGGAGAACAAAGATGGGACTAATGGACTGGAAAAACAGAACACAGCTATATACTGGGGGGACCAGCAAAGAAGAGGTGTCAGTGATCAGTATGGGTTTCGATCCTAGGAGGACTGAAAAAGTGTGATGCTCTTTGTAGAAACAGAGTTTTTTATGATTTTCATAACACGAAAAGATATTTAAAGGGCAAGACCAGAAGTCTTGGAGTTCAGAGTGACAGCTGAACTAATTTCATAACCATGGGATAGATATTGTTTCAACCAAGCTGCTGCCAGACAAGACATAGGTTACCCTTTGAAACTTAATAACTTCATCCCTGCTGCTTAAACCTTATTGATTAGATTCAGTTTTAATTGATTGCTAAGTACCACTCAAGGCACTGAAAGAGTCTAACTTAATAAACTGCAAGTTGTATAATATTTCATTTTTTTTTTATTTATTTATTTATTTATTTATTTATTTATTAAGGATTTCTGCCTCCTCCCCGCAACCGCCTCCCATTTCCCTCCCCCTCCCCCGATCAAGTCACCCTCCCTAATCTGCTCGAAGAGCAATCAGGGTTCCCTGACCTGTGGGAAGCCCAAGGACTGCCCACCTCTATCCAGGTCTCCTAAGGTGAGCATCCAAACTGCCTAGGCTCCCCCAAAGCCAGTACGTGCAGTAGGATCAAAAACCCTCTGCGATTGTTCTTGAGTTCTCAGTATTCCTCATTGTCCTCTATATTCAGCCAGTCCGGATTTATCCCATGCTTTTTCAGACCCAGGCCAGCTGGCCTTGGTGAGTTCCCGATAGAACATCCCCATTGTCTCAGTGTGTGGGTGTACCCCTCGCGGTCCTGAATTCCTTGCTCGTGCTCCGTCTCCTTCTGCTCCTGATTTGGACCTTGAGATTTCTGTCCCGTGCTCCTCTGTCTCTGTCTCCTTTCATCGCCTGATGAAGGTTAATATTTATGAGGATGCCTATGTGTTTGTCTTTGGGTTCACCTTCTTATTTCGCTTCTCTAGGAACATGCATTATAAGCCCAATGTCCTTTAGTTATGGCTAGAAACCAAATATGAGTGAGTACATCCCATTTTTAAGATAAAGCTAAGCTATTAGTATTCCTTTTAGCAAACCTATAATTTAATATTGCAGAATTGGTTTTTATATTGACAGTAGAATTAATTTGGAATTGATGTACTGAGGATACTGCAAAGCACCATACATTTATTCTCCAACACAGAAAATTAAATTAAAAACACATGCATCATAAGCAAAATACTAATTTATAATTGCCTATCCAGTGTGGGCTATTTTCTAATTATTACAAGGAGCAAGTGGTTTAAATGCTATTGCATATAAATTAGTATTTCCGTGAAAATCTGGGCTAAAGAGTTAAAACCAGGAGGCTTTCAACAAATGGCTCTCTGTCCAAGCCCCAGTAAATGTGCTACTGCTGTAACAAATTGGCTGGCTGACCTTTTGCCTAGTAACACAACGCGTGACATATTTGTAATTTATGGAAATCAATCCATTGAGGATTTGTAGTTTCATGTAATTATAGACCATTGCAAGATCTAAATAAAGGGGACGCAGAGGTCCTTAGGAAAGTAATGGCTCACTGTTGATAAAAACCAATGAAAGTTCAAAGCGCTGATCCATGCAATGTGTCTTTAAATACTGGTAAGAGGCCAATAATTACAGGTAAAATCAGTTCCCAGCTGTGTTTTACAGCATACACTGAAAGGCACGGCTGAAATTGGAACTGCAGACTTTAGAGTATTGGGGGGAGGGTGTGGGGGAAGACCAGATCTATCACCCACTTAGATGCTTTCATAGCCATTAATAGGTTGTTACCAAGCCAGTCAGACTCTTCTTTTAGGAGCTAACCCAGACCACGGCAATCTCAGTTCAAAGCCCTGCTCCATCATGGCACAAAAGAGCTACTCTAGGCCAGCTACTTGGATTGGCTTTACATGCAACAAGAGTTTGAGATCCTTAGAAGATGAAAGAAACGTGCTGATGTTTAGAATGCTGTGAATGGTGTCTTATACATGCTAAGTGTCTGATAAATCTTAGCATGTTTATCACTGTTTAAAGGGAGGACTAGAAAGGAAATATGTCAGTACACCGTCCCCTCCCTTCTTGACTGCCATTGGATGAAGTTTGCAACTACAAGGAGTTAATTCTCATGGCTTCTGAGTGGGTGTGTACCCACCTCCCTACCACTTCCTGTCTCTCATTGGACAAAGTTTGCATCCATAAGCAGTCAATTCTCACGTAGCTACAATAACCGTAATTCGATTTTTTCCCCTAGTGGCTTTGAAATGTCAGGCTCTCTCTCTCTCTCTCTCTCTCTCTCTCTCTCTCTCTCTCTCTCTCTCTCTCTCTCTCTCTCTCTCTCAGATCATCACATGTGTTTTTCCTTCTTTCGAGCAAACCCAGCATGCTGGCTGGTTTTCTGTCAACTTGCCACAAGCTAGAGTCACCTGAGAAGAGGGAGCCTCAACTGAGAAAACGCTTCTATCAGATTGGCCTGTGGGCATGTCCATGGGACATTCTCTTGGGTAGTAGTTGATGTGGGGGTCCCCAGCTCACCAGGAGCGGTGTCACACTTGAACAGGTGCCCCTGGCTTCTATAAGAAAGCAGGCTGAAAGCCAATAAGTAGCATCCTTCATAGACTCTGAGTCAGCCGCTGCCTCCAGGTCCCTGTCCTGACTTACTTCAATGATGGATTGTGATATACAACTGGAAGCTCAAAATAAACGCTTTCTTCTGCAAGTCGCTTTTGGTCATGGTGCTTTATTGCAGGAACAGAAACCCCAAAGACACTTGTCATTCTCTATTGCTATTCACACCTTTGGTGTCAGCTAGACTTCTAGAAATCACTCCCTGGTACCTCCCACAGCAGTGGTTCTCAACCTTCCTACCACTGTGACCTTTTAACACTGCTCCTCATGTTGTGATGACCCCGAGCACAAAATTATTTTTGTTGCTACTCCGTAACTGTAATTTTACTGCCGTTATGAATTGTGATGTACATATCTGTGTTTTTTGGTGCCCTTAGGTGACCCCTGTGAAAGGCTGAGAACGGTTGTCCTACAGGATCACTGGTTCTACTAGTTCTGAGCATCTACTTCTCCTTTCCCCCCCCCCCCGACAGCACTCTCTTCAGAGAAAATGCCTGTTTCTGTTTCCAGCTGGCGCTCTTAGGACAGGGATCTTGTTTGTTTTGCTTTCTGTTATAACTCCAGCATGCAACAAAACCACCAATTTAGAGAAGGGACTCAAGAGGTATTTTGAGTGGTTATTTTATAGATTATTTTATATCTACTTATATTGAGTGCCCAACTTTCCTTGCTCACCATCAGGACTTAGTACGCGCTTGCTTACAAGCGATCCCAGTTTTCTAAACGTAATTCTCAACAACCTTCCTGCCTACCATTGGTATGTGTGATATACTTCACATATGATTTCTTCCCTTCACTAATTATCTTATCCTTTTGTGTTTTACTTAATAAACCATATGAAAAATCCACATAAAAAGACCATAACTGCCAGGCTCAGAAGATGGCTCAATCGGAAAACGGATTGTCAATTATGCACAAAGTCACATAGTTGTTATGATGCACTTGTTTATTCAAAAGTAAATGTGGACATCAGCTTAGATATTCTCAAAATAAAATTACAATTTTCAACTAGACTAAATTGTATATGTAGAGAAAAGGAGTTACGGTATTTTATTTTTTTTTAAAAAAAAGGAAAGAAAATTGAATTGTGAAAACTACCCTGAAGGAAATCCAAGAGAAACAGTACTTTCTAATGTTCAGAACGATTATCGCTGATCTGAGTTTCACGAGTACAGAAGTAGTTCACAAAACCCTAAGAGCAACTTTTCCCAGAGGAAAGCACCATATTATAGAGCCCTCCTCCCACAAAGAGTCCAGGTCAGACTTTATTAAAAGGCTTGGCCACATGAAGGTAGTCGTCTGGAATCTGAGCCCAGCATATTGCCCAAATAGTTTTGATGTGCCCATAAAATATCTCCTAAGCCGTCTTTTACAAGTTACAGCCAGAGTGGAAAGTGTACAGCCCATTTCTCCAGCCTGGAAAAATATTTCCTTATAGAATAATCTCTCTGTAAGACAGATCTGTTTGCTTCACTTCTCCCCGACTCGATGCCTCACGTGGGAGTGCTTGGGAACAGAGCGCCTGGGGGGATCAACAGCGTTTTCTAAAGCAAACACAACGCAAGTGCTCTTCATGGGTTGCACACTCTGCAGCTGTAATAGGAAATGTGTAGGAGCAGCCCCTAATGGCATTCAAATCATGTACTAACAGTTCTCAAGTGTCAGGTGTTTTTCATTTTCTAGCTGGGGGAAGAGAGCTTGGCGCTGCTTGCCTACACTGAACAGCTTTGTAACTCCTGCCGAGCGAAGGCACACTGTGTTTCAGAGTCTCTATTATGTCAGATGAATGCCACAGTCAGAAGCCCAAGAGGACATGTGATCCTGGTTTAGCGCCCCCTCCTCCCCCGACCCCCCAGCTGTCTCGAAGCATTTCAGTAGCGTAGATTTTCTGTGAACGCGAAGGACTGAAAAGTCACAGAACCTGTCTCAGTGTTGAACTTCACGTAAGACTGAGGGCACCTCTTTTTTTTTCTGTCCGGGGATAATGAAATACTCATGCGCACACTTTCATCTTAGTGAAGGTTTGCATTTTCAGAGTGGTCTCTTGCGGTGTCCCAGATGGCTGCCTGTCAAACCCACACATCAAGCTAACTATAAATAGTGTGGGTTCCCGTAGAACAATGAGCTTCGCATTCTACATGCTGAGGGAATTAGGATGCCTTTGGCTTATTTAAATATTTTGGATTTTTTTTTCTGTAAGTGCCACTTGGCCACAGAACACAACATGCTTTAGAACACCAAAATATATCTATTGCACACATGATATCAGTAATTTAATAAGGAATACATATGATGGTGTGAATTTGGGCTTGGACGGTCATCCTTAGGACATTATCTAAATATTTGGGCTTCAGCAAAACAGAGAATACTTTTATTGAACATTTTCCTTTATGTTTTATGCTAACAATTTCAAGCCTAATCAGTCCATTTGTCCCCAATCCATTTATATTGCCCTCATTAGGACAGTTCTCTGCAAACAAAACTTGCAACATGTAAGAGGGCTTATGATTGCTCCAGAGTCATTTATCTTAACTCAAAAGGAACTCCAGGATACGAGAGAATTCCCTTCTGTGGTTACATTTATAGGTTACAAACATATTTATCTAAATACAAGTTATAGGTAAATCTGCATATTAGTTTATATTCAGCTAAACACATATGAAAATTAAGTGCGTTCTAAGATTGGAAAAATTGCTGCCAACTATGTAAAAAGTCATCCACGTAGAGTCATTGTGTTGACTGATGATTTCAGGTAAAAAACTTTCTTCAGATGGGAGTAAGAATGTTCTTCTCTGAGTCAGTGGGGGGCTTTGCTGGTGATGTCTCCCCCATCTCTAGAACCAGCATCTCTGTCTTGAATTCCTTATTTTGGGGACCTAAAGAGCTGGATCCTGTGCAGCCACCAGGGGAATCACAGACGGAATAATCAGCAAGTCTTTTTGCAAGGGGCAGCTGTGTAGTACCTGCATCTTACAAACGGCTTCCGGGAAAAGGTGATGAAAGATTGAATGTAATCTCATGTAGCCCTCCTCACACATCCGTATTCTCCCATGACAGGAATAGAGGTCGGAGAAGGATGGGCATTTACATACAGCATGGAGGTCATGCAGAAAAATGGCAAGGACTTCTCCTCACTGCCCCATTCCCCATCAGGGCTCCCAGCACTGTCCTTAGGAAGGCAAGGATTTAGGGTATGGCAGAATCTGTCAGTGGCTTCTTCTCTGGCTTTGAAATCTTTAGCAGGTCTTCCCACTACCATTGCCTTACCCCTCGGCATTGTTAGTTGAATATCTATGTTTGCCATCTGACTACAAAGAATTCACATGAGGCATGCAAATGCTGGGGAATATTATTGTTACTTGAAATTAAATGTTGGTCTTTCCTCATGCTTATAAGCCACTACAGAATAGGTCATCTTATACATGGTCAACCTAAAGATGTATTTGAGCATGACTTTATTAAATGATACAATGAATATAATAATATATGAACTACTATAAAGATGGGTCAGAAGTGAACTGTTTAAAAGGCATAGACTTCATTGAATAGGATCTCTACATGGGGAGAAAACTAAGAAAACAGTAATAGCTCCACGCCAGGCAAGGGAAGGCAGGGAATGTAGCTGCTGGGGCTTCAGGTCATCAGAGGTCCCAGACAAAGTTAGTTTGCACTGTGTGCACAAAGATGTGAACTGCCCTTTTCCATGAATTGCATGTCAGATGAGCAACCATCTCTAACCCTACCACCACAAGCACTCTGAAAGTGCTCATTCAGTTCAAGGCACCTCACCAGGATCGTCAAGTCTGTAAATAGCAGACTGGACGTGATTGGAGCAGATGTCAAGAAAACACAGTGGAAACCGCTCTAGGGAATAAGAAGTACAAATGACAGGGTTCAAAAGGTCTTGATTTCATAGAACTCTCAAACAGTCCTTGTACATAAAGCAGAACTTAGGCAGGACATTTCACAGTTTTTTGTTTGTTTGTTCAAAAATAGACTGTAAAAGCCATCAACCTTTCCCCTCTATATGCTAGAGATGCATAAATGCATGACCCCCAAGGCTAAGTAGTGCTCTCAAAGACCTGGTGACAGGTAGGGGTAGACGTGAAGGTCACCTGCTCTGGATTCAATCGTCCTCTATCTGTCACAGTAACTCTTACTTCCATTTTTAAATGACCATTTCTCCATGTTACCAAGATGATTATGTATTTAAAGCCTGAAATTTCTTTCATTAGTTAGTGCCCTAACAATTCTTCATGGTCCCTTATCTTTATTCTGAAGGTAAGAGAAGCTTGAAATAGAGGCAAAGAAATATTATGTGGGCTGGAGAAGTGGCTCAGAGGTTAAGAGCACTGGCTGCTCTTCCAGAGGCCTGAGTTCAATTTCCAGCAGCCATATGGTGTCTCACAACCATCTATAAGGAGATGTGGTTCCCTCTTCTGGCTTGCAGGCAGACATCCAGGGAGAACCCTGTATTAGTAATAAGTAAATAAACCTTTTTAAAAAATTAAAGAAAAGGGAAGAAAGATTATGTATGGGGTGTTACAAGAGGCATCATGAATACCTTTCTTCTGTGTATCCCTCAGTCATGGAGAGACAAGACAACATGTGTCTCCACACTGGTTTGCTTGATTCTAGTCAAAGAAGGAGAAGCAGGATTAAGGAACTGTGGTCACATGATTTAAAGGTGATCTCACACAAAGCATTCCTTCATTACCACAAGGCTCACTGCTACAGTTTGAATGCTTTTCCCCTCTCAAACCTACTTAGAATATTAACACCAGTACGACAGTGTTGAGAGATGGTCCTAACTGAAGATGTCTGAGGTCATAAGTAGACTGTCGTGACTACCACAAAAGCAGGCTGCCTATTATGAGGCTTTCAATATGAAATAGGTGTTCAGTCCTATTTGTTTTCTATCTTTTATGAGCTCACTTGTCCTTCTGACATGTTAGGATGGAGCAAAATGACCCTAGACAGATACAGCCCCTTCACCTTGGCCTTCTCAACTTCCAGAACTAGGACTCAAATAAACCTCTCTTATTCATAATTTACTCAGCATGTAATATTCATTTAGAGAGCGTGCGAGAGAGAGACAGAGAGAGAGAGAGAGAGAGAGAGAGAGAGAGAGAGAGAGAGAGAGAGAGAGAATTGAGACAGAAACAAGGGCAAAGACAAAGGCAGAGAGAATGTATGTATGTACATACATGCACATAGGTGTAGAGAACAGATATCAGGATCAAGCTTGGGTGTTATTACTCAGGTGCAATCCACTTTACATTTGAGACAGGGTTTTTCATTGGCTGGGACCATAATGAGCAGGCTGGAGTGGGCTAGGCTGACTAGCCAGAGAGTGCAGGCATCCAACTGTTTCTACTTACTCCACTCTGAGATTACAAACTCATACCATGGTATACAGATTTAGAGCATTTTACCAACTGAGCTGTCTCCCCATTGCTCACCCCACCCCCTCTTTCATCCTTGCCTTACCTTAAAAAGAACGTCTCACACATACACTATGCTTTGTTTGGGTACCTGATCAGATGTCAATGCTTCAACCTTGCATGAGATTGAACTGGAGCTGAACTAAGTGGCCCAAATGCTTCAGACCCTAACACACTTTCTTATTTCATACATCCTGACCAATAGTTTCCTGCTTTACCACGTTTGCTCAGGCAACACTCTATTGCTAATAACTAGTATTTCCACAGTGCCTTAAATGGAGGTAGAGTTGTTCATAATCTCAGGTGTGCTTTAGAGTGTTAGGAAGGAAACTCCCTCAGAGAGAATCTCTCCATGCCCGCCGCCTTGACCTACTTCTGAACCAAACCAAGCACTCCCAGTCCCCTGCATCTCCACAGCAGCGACTCTCCAATGACTCCCTTACTTTCCATCCCTTTATGACCCTCTCTCTGCCCCTGGACCCACTACAGTCTAACCAGCTACTGTAACAGCCTCCTTGGCTGCTTCCCCCTCTTTTGTCCCCATTTGTTCAACACAGCCATCAGCATCTTTGTGTAAGTAAGCATTACCTACTCAACGTTAGTAGGTGATGCCTTGACAAAAGCTTCCCTGCAACTAGAAGAAACCGTTCCATGTTGGGGGTTTATAAAAATCTATCTGCCCACAGGCATAGCATTTGGGTTAGTTGATTGTAAACCCTCTCAGGCCAATGGTACTACCGTGTGCCACCACAGAACATTGACTGTTTATTCTGGGTCGCTTACATGGAAACATGGAATACTGTTTATTTGTCATGAATTAAACAGCCTGAATTATAAACTCATTTGTTCATTTCAATGACTGAGGACATCTTCTTTTAATGAAAGTTGTCCACTAACGCTCCCAGTTTCAGAGCCTGAAAACCCCAGCTACCACTGCATGCGAGGATATAGGATTCCCATAGTGGTGACGATTACTTGAGACTCATGGCGGTGGCTGTGCAAAATCAGGATGGCAGAATTCAAGAAACAGAAGTGAGGCATCAAATGGTGTCTTGATGCAGCTAACGCAGCCAACCACTTCCCTGGTTTTGTCTCCACATGTCCTAACCTTCATTCTGATAATCCAGGCCTACTAAGGTTTCCACGGTCTCCACAGCATCCTTGAAGATAACTCTTCTTTTCTGTTTGCACAGAGTTGGATTCTGTGGCTTGAGATTTAGGTTTCTGCATGATACACAGTTCTCAGGAAGCATAACTTGGGACACTAATGTTGAATTTATAAGGATACTATTTAAATTGCCTTTATGTTTTATTTACCAAGTACTTACACTGTCTGGCACACTCTGGTGGTTCAATTTTGATTTATGAATGATTTATTTGAATGAATGATTTATTTTTAACAAGAGGGAGAAGATGAAAGAGTGATGACTGCATAGCCTTTTGTATTATAAATAGATCTTCTATTGCTTCAACTATATCACAGCATTAAATAAAATTACCTTCAAATAGGATTTTTTGTGTGTTGAAATTACATTCTGCAGCATATATTGGTCTCATTGAAGAAAACAATTGATACCCTATGTTCTCTAATTCCCAGTGTGGAAGAATTTTGAGCTACTCTGCATATTATCTGAGGAAGATATTACTGTTCTTTCTTTATTTATATTGGTTATTTAAAAAACTCAAAAGACACCAAGAGATTAGCAATCAGATAGATAATGTAAACATCCCAATAAAGCAGCAGGTTGGGCTTAAGAGTTCAAATGCTAAATGTTGATCCAGAACCTTATTATTCAAAATGTGTTATATAGGATGAGCAAGACAGCTCAGAAGGTAGAGGCATTTGTTATACATTCCCCACAAACTTGAGCTGTAATCAGAACCCTGGTAGAAGTGGAACGAGAAAGCAGACTCCACCAAGCGGTCCTCTGGAATCCGCATGTGTTCCGTGCTGTACACATTTGCTTACAAACACACACAAAAATAATGAAGTTTTTTAAAAATGAAATAAAGACTTTGTTGACTCCCCATGGGAAGTTTTATCCTCTCTGAGATGTGGATGGGGTGAGATGGGTAAAAAGTGGGGAGTGCGGGAGGAGGGGAAGCACAGGGAACTGGGATTGGTATGTAAAATGAGAAAAGAGTGTTCTAAAAAATGGATAAAAAATCAAATCAAATAAAACATGTAGTACTTGTTTTGGTCTGGAGGTAGAATCTTTAGACAATGACTGTCAACTTGCAGACACAACCATGCAGGCGTCTAGTGTGTACCAAACACCTCAGTTCTCCCAGCAGCCCTGCACGTGGGAATTATTAACACTCTACTATGGAATAAATAGCTTTAGGAAGCAGAGAAACTGGCCTGAGTTTGCACTGTGATAAGACTTTTGATTGAGGATTGGAAAATGGGCCTATTTTAATCCATTTCCTCTGCTACCTGTTCTCCCTAGGCTAACAGCAGTAAAACTAGCCTTCCGTTCACGAAAGCTCTTTAACAGACAAGGTAGAAAATAATGAATGGTTGGCTCCAAAGCAAAATCTGTTTTCACTATCTTAGGGGTCAAATTAGTTACACAGCTTTTGCAGCTATTTAGTTGTTTCCCAAAGACTGAGCAGTTGTAGGTTCTGATAAGAGAGTAATTGAGAGATACGTGTGTCTGCCATTTTAGAGTTACTATGCTAAATCAATTGTATAGTAGAAAATATTAGGATTGTGTACATGATAAAATTAATTGCTGGGTAAGTGTGGTAGAAGGGATTCTGGTATTTGAGGTTAACTGAAAAGTGAAAGACTCCAAAAAAGCAATTAACGTGTCTTACTTAATGATTTCCGGTAAGATTAACACAAATAATGAGAAAAATGGGGGGGGGGGGGCGGCTTATCTTAATTTATAGATTGAGATTAATTTATCTGCTATGGGATTTCATTTATCTATAAAAAAGATTATGAAAAGTGGCTCAGTGGGGCATAGTAGCACATGCCTGTGATTCCAGCACTCAGGTGGCAGAGGCAGAAGAACTGCCGTGAGTTCAAGGCCAGCCTGGTTCGCATAGTCAGCTCTCCAGTTTAGCCAGGCCTAAAATGCCGTATCTTGTCAAAAAATAAAACAAAATGAAAATGGAGAGGGGCAGGGATAAGAAGAGAAAAACTGGGAAGTTCAAGGGAACCACAAACCACAAACAATTTAAAGTCTCCAAAATAGAAAACTACTCAAAGAAAGAGATGTTGGCTGTCTGAGAAGAAACCAGTCATGAGATGTTTTAGTGTGTGACTTCGAATTTAGAAACCTTTGTTGTGATGTAGGCCTTAATCCAGTCAGACTACCCATTAGCACAAAAGTGGTTTGAACATCAGCAAGAAAGCAGCTGGCGAGCTAGCAGACATCACTGGAATTCCCCGCAGAGAAGACAAAGAAAGGTCTGTGGGCATCTGCACTTGTTCTGGCCCTCATGTTTACTCTTCCTAAGTCTCCCACAGTTTCAAACAACCACACTTAATCTCTATTGGAAATCCTAGGAGGTCTTAAACTAGTTTGGAGTCCTGGGTTGGGGCTGGCCTTCCATGTTGCTTCTGGAATGCTTTTGTTGTTCCCACCCACGCTGACCTTGTTCCTTCAATTGCAATTACGACTCAAGTTACATCCTGCTTCTCTGATCTCCATCTATTGGAAAAAAGTTCTCACTCAGCCCTTCAGGAGTGGCCAGAAGACTGTGTGCACGCGTTTGACCGTGACCATGTCTCCTGCATCACACCCTCCTCAATCTCCTCTTCCGACAGACGCCCACCTTGTAACTGCAAGGACATAGTGGCAGCATGAATGCAGGGAGAAGACCACTGTGTTGCTTTCCTGAAGGATGTAAACCTCTGAAAATTAAGTCCTTTTGAAACACAACCTTGTTTGATAATCCTTTGTTTGTTTGTTTGTTTGTTTGTTTTTGGGACAGGGTTTCTCTGTAGATTTGGAGCCTGTCACGGAACTCACTCTGTAGACCAGGCTGGCCTCGAACTTAATAAAGGAGATCTGCCTGCCTCTGCCTCCTGAGTGCTGGGATTAAAGGCGTGCACCACCACCGCCCGGTTAATTTTAAACTGTATTATCAATATCTTCTTTTCCAGCCCTCTCAGGTTGCCAATTGTTCTGCCTTCCCAGGTCCTTAAAAGGGTACAAAAAGCATTGCCATCCAGCATAAAGCGAAAATCTCAATCCTGGAATTCGTGTGGATTCTCGAGTTTGAGATGCAGAGTCTGGTTGTTTTTACTAGTGTTGGTTTCTTGCTCATCCAAGCAGTGCCAAGTTTGGGTTCCATCTCATCAAGTGGGTCTTAAGTCAAGTCAGATGCAAAACCAAGAGAGAGCTTCTGCAGCCACCCAAGGATCCCATTGTTCCAATATAAAGGGAAACAAATCAATACTTTAGCTAACGCTTCACCTTGGTGCTCTGTGACTTAGAAAATTTGGGCTATGAGTTGAAAAATACTGCATGCTAAGTTTGATTGATCATTAGAAATAAAGTAATAGAAACAAAATGCTGAATTTTGTAACTATAATTTTCTTTCACAGACTACTGTCTTATCATTTGAGGGAGAAAGGACAAAATAATCCCCTAATGAGACTATTTATTACAACACTCTATTTTCATAACATCCTTGTTCTCAATGCTTCCTGTATAAATGAGAACTAAGTAAAGCGCTATTTAGAATGTATATTTTGCTTTAATACATAAACAGACCAAACCATCCAATTCATGAATTAGGATGGAGCATTAACCTTTCGAGAGTGAGGGTTCATGACTATGGATGGGTGAAGCAATGCTGTGTTTTATCAAATCACTTAAGCCAAAATGGAACGTAAGTTAATTGGCTATTTCAGAGCAGTGCAAAGACAGTTTCACGGTCTAGAAAGCATGCATTTCCACTATCATCAGCGCACTAAGTGTAAGGCCATTCAGCCCTGTTTCTACATGCTTCTACAGAAAGGGGAAATCCATTAGGTTCTATCTTTGCTTCTGTTTGGAAAGAATGTATAGGGTAGTGTCAATACTTGTAAATTGATCTTCAAATAATCTCAGCCTTGAAATTATTCCTCTCTTCTTTAACCACAACAAAAATACAGCTACAGAAGCCTCAGGTGGGAGTGTCCACAGATAAACTCTAGGAAGAAAACCAGTGACCCTTTAGCTGTGCAAGAGGTCGAGCCCCCCAATTTCTTTTGCTGTGAAAATTAAAAAAAATTTATTAGTAATCTCAAACACTGAAAAGAAAAAGTTCTGACAATACCAAGAGGCTCCCAATACCCCCGTTACTAGTTCCTAACCTCAACAATTAATGAATACCACTAGTGCTTTTAATGTTGAGAGACATACAGTAGATATAACTATGTATGTTTCCCCCATGTTAAAGAATACTTAGAAGTGGCTTGCATTTTGCCTTTATTCTTATACTGCACAGTGCACTTAGAAGTGTTGTGTATACAGAGGAAGGCACACACATATGGACACTGACCAATAGGGGTAGATGCCTCGACTTATTTCATTCTGCAATGATTGCACTGTATCTCTTCTGTGTATATTCTACTCTGTAGTACTCAGCCAACAGATACATGGATGTGTTTTCAATATTATTGTCCTTACAAGCAGAAGGTCAAAAAACCTATATGTCCTTCTCTCAAGGCTACATGATAAAATTGTAGTTATAGAATCTCAGAATTGTAGTTTGTGTATATGATTTGTATGGAAAGTAAAACTGAACATCTCTCCCCTGACAAGGAAATTTCTGTAACTCTTAGCCATCTACTGCTTAGCTTATACCAATTTCTACTCATTTCAATAGGAATGACATAGAGAACATATCCTGCCCTCTCCAATCTACACAGCTGCTGGGAGTTTATCCATGGACGTAGCATGATCTCTCTATGCAGGTCCCTGGTTTGGTAAAAAACAATTAAAGAGTGACAGAGACAATGTCCCTGACATTGTGGCCCCTGCAATTTCTTCATAGTATAGCTTCAAACATCAACAAAATATTGTAAAGTATTCTCAGTTAATAAAACACAAAATAACACTGGGCAAGAAGGGAGTCGAAGGGATGGGAAGTACTATGGAGCATGGTCATGGTACATGACCCTGAGGTAGGATTCTTGAGCAGAGGCTAAAAGAAAGAAGAGGCACAAAGATCTAAGAATGGGTCAACCTGAATGGGTAAGCCTGGTAGAGGAGAGATATGTGGAGGCTCCGAGCTGGATAGGTTTGGTTGGACAAGTTGACCAGACTGGCTCAAGCCAGAAATTTTAAGAGGAAGGTAGACACTACCTAATCATACAGGACCCAACAAAGCACTAGAGTCTATATAGTCTTCAAAGTGAGAGATGGCCATCCCTGGATAGTTTGAGTTTGCCAAGAGAAAAAAAAATCTGCCTCATTTTGCATCTTTGTATAATTATAGGAAAAAGCCATAGGTTGAAGTAATAGGAGCAGCGGGCTGCGTCCCCGGCACCCGGCCGCCCCCACGGCTAGCTTTACCCGAAATAATTACACGGACACTGTATTCTTTTAAACACCGCTTGGCCCATTTCTATCTAGCCTCTTCTAGGCTAGCTCTCGCACCTGGGCTAGCCCATTTCTAATAATCTAATAATCTGCTGTAGCCCACAAGCTGGCTTACCAGGAATGACCTTAACCTGCGTCTTCCTGGAGTAGAAGAATCATGGCGACTCCTTGACTCAGCTTCTTTCTCCCAGCATTCTGTTCTGTTTACTCCACCCACCTATGTTTTAACCTATGAGGACCAAGCAGTTTCTTTATTGCTTAACCAATGAAATCAACATATTGATATATGACACTCCCACATCAATAGGTTGGAGAGGTGGCTCAGAAATGAAGAGCACTGGCTGCTCTTCCAGAGGACTCAGGTTTGATCCCAGCATCCACATGGCGGTGCGGTTCACAACCACTCATAACTCCTGTTGCAGGGATTCTGACTCCCTCTTCTGGCCTCTGAGTACAGTGTGTGTGTGTGTGTGTGTGTGTGTGTGTGTGTGTGTGTGTGTAGTGAATAGAACTAAGTGCAGGTTAAAACACAAAATAATAAAACGGTAAAATAATTAAGAAAAAAGAAATAGTGAGTACATTTTATATGTTTAAAGAAGGTATGGGATTTTTTTTTGAGCCTGTCTAATGACTTTTTATGTCTTTAGTTGATTTTTAAATGATGTTTTTGGTTCTTACTTACATTGGGGAAATAAGTATTTTAAATGTCATCTGTAACACATAATTGTTATTTAAATTTGTCATTTGATATTTTATTACATTTTATGCAACATTTTCAATTTGTTTTAATTATTCATGAAATCTACTAATTTCCTTTATAATTTCTGAGGTTATTCTGTAACAGTTATTCTGATTTAAAGATTCTATCCAATACTTTCTTCTATGTTTAATTTTTTATTTTGAGACAAGACATCTCTGTGTAGTCCTGGCTGCTCTGGTACTCACTCTGCAGTCCAGGTTGGTCTTAAACTCAGAAATCTGCCTGCCTCTGCATCCCAAGTATTAGGATTAAAGGCATGCACCACTCTATCAAGCTTAAAAAATGATTTATTTATTTTTATTTTATGTGTATTGGCCTTTTGCTTCCTTATATGTCTAGAACCCTTGGAACTGGAGTGACAGGCAGTTGTGAGCTGCCATATGGGCACTGGGAATTGAAACTGGGTTCTCTGGAAGAGCAGCCAGTGTTCTCAACCAATGAGACATCTCTTCAACCCCTTCTGTGGTTAATTGTATATTTAAATCTTTGGTGCTGTTGGTATTTAGTTTAATATACTAAGAAAGGTAAGATATTGATTCTTTTATCATTTTATATTTTCAATAAAATATTTCAATATATACTTTTATAAAATACGCTTATTTCTTACTTCATTCAATAGAGAAATGTGACCCCTGGAGAAATAGGTATTATGGGCTGGGGTATGGCTGGGAAGAATTACAGGAAAGATTGGGAATGAATATGATCTCAAAACATTATATGCATGTTTGAAATTATCTAAGAATTTAAAAATACTGTCTTTTTAAAAGCAGGTATCATATCAGCTTCCTACTTGAAATGTTCTTATTTTTTAATCTTATTTTTTAATTTAATATCCTTGAGAATTTCATACACAGTAAACACCATTTACACTCTTCCATCCTCCCCTCCAACTGTACCTTATTGTCTCCCTAATTCATGAGCTCTTTTCCTATAATTATTATTATAATCTGCTTGAGTATTTCTCACATGTACATGTTTTAAGGGCTGACCACTTGGGATTGAAAAACTGGGGACTTAAATGCAAACTGTCCCAATAGGCTCATGTATTTGACCATCTGGTCCCCTGTTGGTAATGTTGTTTGAGGAGGTTCTGGAAACTTTGGGAGGCTTTGCTTTGCTGGAGGAAGTGTCCCACTGGAGTCAGGCTTGGAGAGTTTATTCTGCTGTTCCATGTGTAGTTGGCGATCGCTACTTCCTGTGTATCGATAGAAATGTGGTTCCTGTTCTCTGCTGTCTGCTGTCCTGTCTTCCCTGTCATCATGGACTCTGTCGAGAACTGTCAGCCAAAATAAACTCTTTCTTCTTCAAGTCACCTTTGCTTGTGGCATTTTATCTCAGCACCAGAAAAGTAACTAATACAATAACCCGCCAGGGGTCTTAACCTGGGGAAAACTGATTCTCTCTCCTTCCACAGCTGTTGACTTCTGCAGCTTTTCATCCAGGGGTGGGGCCTTTTAACTCTCCCTCATCCAGGCTGTCACGTCACCTGGTTTGGTCATTCTGCAGATCTGTTTCCCATAACAACATTGCTGAGGTCTCATTGATACAATATCCTGTTCACATCTGGGAGACCCTGCCTACCAGCAGGTGCTCTAGTCTGCTCTGGTCCTCTGACACTTAGAGTCTCTTCACCCTCTCTTCCATGAAGCTCCTGGGCTTCCATGTTTGCATGTTAGGCCTAGGGATTGTCCCAGAGATGCATCATTTTGACCATAGTAGCCTCAGTCTTCCGTAGAAAGAACTTTAATTGATAAGGGTTGAGAGCTACGTTTGTCTGTGAATAAGGAGAATATAGTTAAGAGTTAGTTATACTGATTTAGGGAAATGGTGGTATGTTCTACTCAAGGGTCTATGATGTCTCTAGCCACAAATAATTGCCTAGGTTTACAGTCCTAAGCATGAGTTCCTCATATTAAATGTGCCTTAAACCCAATTAGCAGCAGCTGGTTACCCCCAAGTGCCATTACAGCACCACTGGGGATATTTTGCCTGGCCAGTCATTGCTGTGGTTTGCAGGCCTTCCTTACAGGACTATTGATTACTTTCCTTCCTTGACAATTTGCATAGCACCTTCTTCTACTATGAGAGCTAGCCCTAGGGGTTGCGTCTTCCAGGTTAACAAAAGTGACACTCCTCCAGGTCCTGTGTCCAAAATGTGTGGTGTCTCCAGCAATAAGGATATCTTCAAATTCTGGGAGGCAGGCAAGGGTAATGGTAGTAGCCTATGTTGTTTTGGAAGCCTGTTGAACTCTTCTCTCCAACAACTCAAAAGGGTTTCCCAGCCTGAGGTTGGAAGGTTTCTTATGTAGTCTAAAACTCCTAGGGGGCAGGGGATCATTATCACCCCATGTAACCTAACTCTATTTAAAGTGTATACAAATATGTTACATATATGTTTATAGACTAACATTTCATATGTCTTTTTCAAACATCTTGCGTGCTGTTTATCTCTTCCTCCCTTCCCTTTGTGGTCCCCAGTTAATGCCCCCACCCATTTTCACCTTCTCCTTTCACAGCATCCACATCTTACTAACTCCTTCTCTAGGGCTCCTTCACCCCACCTCACCACTCCTCCTTTTCGACCCTCCTGGCTTCTGGGGTTATATACTCACATCTAAAGTTTCAGAGCTAAGATCCACAAATAAGGGAGAAGATGTGGCATATGTCCTTCTGTGTGTGGGTTACCTCACAAAGTGTAGTATTTTCTAGTTCCATCAAATATCATGATTTTAAGTTTTCTTTGGAAATCGTAATATTTTATAAATAAATTTATAAATCTTATTTATAAATTAACATATATTACTTATAAATTAAATTAGTTTAAAGAAAACTTTTAATGAAACAGGAACGGCATGTAGAATTCTCAAAAGGCTGAAATTGGATTTACTTGAATAAAATTCCATTCTATGTATGTATCACAATTTCATTACCCATTTCTCAGCTGCTGGACATTTAGGTTGTTTCCATTTCCTAGTTATTGAGAATAGAATGATAATGAACATGGCCTATCAAGTACTTCTTTCATATAAGATCTATCTAGTCTTTGGGGTATCTTCCAAGAGGTTGTATATCTGTGTCAAATGGAAGAATGGAAGATCTAATTCCAGTCTTTTAGGAATTCTACAATTTGTTCCTGTTTCATTGTAAGTTTTTTTTTTTTTAAAAAAAAAAGCTAATTAGAACTTGCTTTCTTTGCCTTGGTTTACTTGCATGTAAAGAGTTTCTGTCACATGCTTCTGTAGATATGGTGGTTGTCATGTGCCCCTTACCATGAGAGACTTCAATCTCTCTGAAACAATGAACTAAGAAAAATCCCTTCTTCTCTCTCATTGTTTTGCACATGTATGTAGCATAGGGATGAGAAATCCAAACTAATATAATATGTATAGATAGACTATATAGTCAATGGAAATAAGGCCATGGTATGCTTGAATTTGAACATAAACTTTGGTTAAATTTAGCCCAAAACATAGACTTCTATAATGTAAAGAATTTCCGTCTAATTGAATAACTTATATTATGCATTATATTTTAAAGACTCCCAAGAATTATTCTGTGACTCTGCTGTTCATAACTGTGTTTCTGTGGTCAAAGTGCCACAATTTCCTGTCCCTTCGAGTAAATCCACTGTGGGTTAGCTGTTATCATCTCTACTGCCCCTAAATCTGATTCATAAACAAGTTGCTCAGTTTTGGTTTCGGTGTGATAGCACCCTACCACTTGTAGTGGAGGCCTGTTAGAACTAAGGAGGAACTTATATAATTATTTTTCTTTGAGTTTGAGTCTTCAAACTTTTTCTCTATTTTTATTAATAAGTCTTAAATATCTAAGTAGACATGATTAGGGCTGGAGCGATGGCTCAGAAGTTAAGAGCACTTGCTGTTCTTGCAGAGGGTCCAATTCCAGAACTCAAATCACGTGGCTCACAATTGCCTGTAACTCCAGCTCTAGGGATGCTTTTTCATTGCCTCTATGGGTACCTGCACATGCAAAAAACACACACACACACACACAAATAAAAAATTTAAACAGCCATGTCTAGACTACAGATAACAAAGCACATCCTTATCTTTCTGAATCAATATTCTTTGCACACATATGAGAGCACATAACTATGATGAACGGCATCGTTATAACATAAAGAAATCTACCAGGGAAGCTCCTTTCCTTTGCTTCAGGAACTCTCCAATTTCAACTGAAATAAGATCTTGCTTCAGCTAACTTATTAATGTTATAATAATCTGTCATTAGAATCAATAACTACTTTATTATTCATAGTGCATATAGTGATAAAATGGACCCTCTCTGAAATAAATTTAGTGTCTTGTCACAATACAGTATGATTTCACAATATTGCTAATGTGCACAAAGCATTCGAATATAGAATATTGGCACATCAGAGATTTATGAGGAGTGTGAAGAGAAGATGAATCTGGGTTAAGCTTTCCTGTCACTTGAGTTGAGGTTAAAAAAAAATCAATATTATTCATAATGTATCTTTCCCCAACAATCTTAAATGGAAAGCACTCTGTGCTGAGAGCAGTTTTACTTATGCATCACCCTTAGTGATGGAAACAGCTATGGGGAGAAGAAGCAAGGGATGAAGGAGGTCAGATCAAATTGAATCTGTCAAATTTCCTAAACATGCGGTGACTTGGGACCCAGCAGATTGGCACCTTTTTCTACAGGTGTGTTAGAGTTTAGGAATATGTGTTACATTTGAAGCAGTAGTTCTGTATTTCCACTCTTGATTTTTATAGATATTTTGGGGACATCAGAAAAATAACCATCAATAGCATTTTGATTTATTTCATCAGCTGCTTCTTATTTATTTCAATGTGGTAGGTTTTGTTTTTTGCTTTGTTTTGTTTTGTGAAACGCTGGTCTCAGTGATGAAGTCACCTCTAGTTATTTTCTTTGATAATTATAGTAGGACAGATGTTGGTAAACCATTCTCCTTGTCAGTGAATGGCTTGGTAATAAAAGTCTTCCACAGGTGAGCTGGTTACTTTCTTGCCAACTTGATACAAACTTGAGTCACCTGGGAAGAGGGAATCCTAATTGATAAAATGCCTCCATCCTATTGACCTTTGGTCATGTCTCTGGGAAATTTTCTTGATGAATGATTGGTGTGGAGGGGCACAGCCCGCTGTGGGTTTGTACCACCCTGGAATAGTTGTCCTGAGTTGTATAAGAAAGCAAGATTAGGAAAGTGAGGAGCAAGCCAGTGAGCAGCATTCCTTCATGACCTTTCCTTCAGTTCCTGCCTCTAAGAGTTCCAATCCCAATTTCTCTCAAGGACAGACTGTTACTTGAAAGTATAAGATAAAGATAAGTATAAGATAAGATTCTTCCTCTAAGTCAGTCTTTGTTGGTGTTTTATCACAGCTAGGAGAAGCAAACAGAGACAAGTGTTGACTGACATGGTATAAGAAAATAAACCACTGGGCGGTGGTGGTGCACACCTTTAATCCCAGCACTCGGGAGGCAGAGGCAGATGGATCTCTGTGAGTTCGAGGCCAACCTGGTCTACTGAGCGAGTTTCAGTACCTGGTCCAAAGCTTCATAGAAACCCTGTCTCAAACCCTTCTCCTCCTCCACCAAAAAAAAAAAAAAAAAAAGGAAAAGAACTCCTAAAGAGCTTCTTAAATAAATCTCTTTTATGCTGAAAAGAATATGTAGAAGAAGTGATGACCTATTTTGAATGTTTTCAGGAATTTCAGGCCCCGTCTACACCCAGAGGAAGTCAGCCCACCTGGCTTGAAAAGGATGCAGAGCTGAAAAATAACAAGCCCTGGCTTCTTCATGAAATTGTCTTCATCCAATCCTCAGGATTGCCTTGCCTCTGGATTGCTTTTATTTAGAATAAACATCATTATTTTAACCTAGTTTGAGCTGCAGTTCACTGTACTTCAGCCAAAACGCCCTAACTGCTGTTATTAATCATCATTAAAATTAATTGGTGAATTTATTTTCATATTTTTAACCAAGGTGAAGAAACTGCAGTGTGCAACTCTATTATAGGGATCACGGGATCATAATGACTAAGGAGCCCATCACGAATGACTAAATCCATTTTAGCTACGGAGAATAATAGTGGTCCTAATACACAGTTTCCATCACAGTTAGCTGATTCTATTAGAGCTATTTTAACCTCTGATTTTCAAGTGTTTATCATTTTAAGCAATTAGGAGAAAGAACAGCATCAAGGAGAGTCTGAGACTAGTCTCTAAGAATCAATGGTTTGGACTAGCCAGGTGAGAAAAGGAATAAACATGAAGATAGGAAGAAAAGAAAGGCAAACTGACCAATAAAAATGGCACGTTCGACTTCCAAAGAAATTAAGGAAAGAAATAATAATAGATGATACTGAAGTTAACAGCACATACAATGGTAAAAACAAAACAAAACAAAAAAAGCAGTGGAGATAAAACCGCAACTAGAGATCGGGAAACACGCAGTACCAGGAATTGGTTTCATCTTTTAGAGTTATTGTCCAAAAGGGTTCTATATATTCCTCAAAACAGTATAGACTATTGCCAATGTTATTAGTTATGTTCTACAACAGTGGTTCTCAACCTGTGGGTCGTGATCCTTTTGGGGGAGGAGGTTGAATGACCCTCTCACAGGGATTGCCTAAGACCACCAGAAATATCAGTTACTTGCATGATGATTCATAACAGCAGCAAAATTCCAGTTATGAAGCAGCAACGAAAATAATTTTATGGTTGGGGACACCCCAACATGAGGAACTAGATTAAAGTGTCACGACATTAGAAAGGTTGAGAATCACTGCTCTACAACCTGACAGGCCGTATTGCTGAGGATACCACATTTTCCTGGCACAGAACATGGAAAAACCTAGCTGGTCCTCTACTGGTAGCTTTCATAGTGCTAGATGATACTATACACATTACTGGAGGAGAAAAAATCATCATCAGTCTTTCCATCTATAAACCCTGAAAGCTACAATTACAACCTAACTGACAGATATGTATGGCTTCTAGAGCTACAGTGAATAAGGTTAAGGAGGAACAACTAGTTCCTTTTCATTGGATTTAAGGCCCACTCCAGAGATGTAACCTATATCTGATACTGTTAAGGAAGACGAGAATATGATATTAAATAGGTCATAGGCCCAGGGGAAATCTTACTATTATTCTGTGAAATGAACATAACAATAAAATAACTCCTAGCTACACATTGCTATGCTCACAGGTGAATGCACTGCTCAACCCTCATCAGAGAAGTTTCTTCTTATGGTAGATGGTAATCAATACAAAACCCACATCTGTACAGCATGCAGAGAGAGAGATTTTGGAGTACTCAGCCTTGAATGGGCTCCAATAGGAGTTCTATATGTGGCAGAGGGGGTGGAAAGATTTTAAGAACCAGAGGTGGTAGATGGTCTTAAGAAACATCATTTTCCAGACACAGCAGGGCACATAAGCACACATGAACTCACAGATACTGTGACAACATGCACAAGGCCAGCGCAAAGCAAGCCAGACGAATCCCAATGTGGAGGACAGGAAGTGGGCACAGAGTCACGCCCTTGACTTAGATTCTATTCACACATGATAGGTGCGGTGAGAGGGCAAATCATTGTTCTTCAGTGGAGTGACGCTGGATCCCTCAGCCACACTCTAGGGCAGGCAGTACCCTCAGGAGTAGATGACCTACACAAATCGGGTTGCATGTTTTCAGTGGATTCTTCCTTCCTTCCTTCCTTCCTTCCTTCCTTCCTTCCTTCCTTCCCTCCCTCCTTCTTTCCTTCCTTTCTCTCCCCCTCCCTCCCTTCCTCCCTCCTTCCCTCCCTCCCTTCCTTCCTTCATTTCTTTTTTGCTTTGTTTTTTAAAACAGAGAAAGAATACGAAGTTAGGTGTGTAGGGAGGAAGAGGTCTGGAGAAGATAAGGGATAGGAAAGGATGTTATGAAAATATACTGCACGAAATTCTCACACGGAAAGTTAAAAGAAAAAATAGATTCCATTAAAAAAGGTATGGAGCACATCTATATTCCTGCGCCTGGGCTTCCAACAATGTGTTCATTCACTGGTAGAAGGGTCTGGAGTTGGTTGCCCTGTCTAGATTTGCTGTCTACGTTGGACTTACCAGAGAACTCAGATTATTAGAGTTAATAAACCAAGTTTATGATTACCCTTGAGCTATGTCCTCCAGTTGAGCACGTTCGTGATTCGAATGTTACTTTAACTTCATATGGTAACTTGTTGCTCAGTATCAAAGACAACACATTAGTGTCTGACAGAGGAATGAGATTTTTCTAAGAACCCCAAAATGTGTGTTTGATTTATTTCAAGATCCATTCTGTAATTATGGAGAAGTCCTTAGGAACTGCATGATGTAATAAATAAGCATCACTAAGAAATATGCTTGAGACATAGACTAAAATTGTGTCACTCAATACTTGAAACATATTTGGGTAGTGTGTTATTTTTTAAAGTAGTTTAGTGTGAATAATTATGTTACATTTAAGCATGTGTCATTCCTTACACTTCATCAGACTCACTAGATGAACTCTTGATAGACATTTAGTGAACTCCTTGTTGGATATTCAGAATGTTAATGACAACATTGAGCCCGGAAAACCAGCATTGGACTTATGGTTTGGACAGGAAGTCTGCGTGATAATGTCAGTTTCAACACTAAGACCATTGCACAGATGACATACACAACTTACATAGGCTGTCTCCAGAAGCCCACAGCTCTGCAGGACCAAAGAGTCCACTGAGCAGTACATGAAAATCCTATTGTTTGTCCACCATCACTTTGTGAGACTGAACTCTAACCATTTCATGCACACTAAAATAAGCTTAAAAAGCAACGTTTCTATAATCTCACAAAATAAAATGTGACATTTAGTTTCACAGAAGGCTTTTATTTCCTGTGATTTTCATTCAGAATCTTGAGATATTTAATTTAGATTTTTGCTTTCACAAATGTTTGCTTGTTTTATTTAATTATATGAGAACAGGCAAGTTTTTTAAAAAAAAAAGAAAACTAAAGACATATAATTCACTTTCCCATTGCTTATACACGACTGTGATACAGTTTGAACTTTTAAATTTATATGTAAAAATTCAATCTCTGAATATTATTCCTTCAGGAATAGCATTCCAATTTACTTTTCTCTTTTGACTTCAATATATAACTTTTGTAAATCTAAAGTAGCTCTATGGGTTAAAAAAAATACAGTCCCTCATCTTTACTTTCAGATTCATGGGACGATTAACCTTCAATATTAATCTGGCCGGATTCAGAATCCTCAGGGAGACACACCTCTGGGGATGTCTACTGGGACATTTTCAGACAGGTTTAACTTGGGGAAGGGAAAGGAGGAGCGGTACCTTTTGAATTTGTACAGCACCATCTAAGCTCATGGGCTGGGGTCCAGAACTGAGTAAAACCATGAACTGAGCATTTCTGAATCTCTCTGCCCCATGACAGTGGCTGCCACGTGACCGACCAGCTGTTTTACGTTCCTGTGGCCACGCATTTCCTGCCATGATGAACTGCCTCACCTAAAATCCCCAGCCAAAATAAACCTTCGCTTCCCTAAATTGCTTTTTCTGGCTATTTTTTCGCATAGCGATGGGAAATGTAACTCATGCAGACGACTGGTGCAGGGGAATAGGTGGGAGGAGTAAGCTGTAATTGTTACCCAGGTGGAAGGAGTCAGCTGTAATTACTATCCATCCCACTAAAAACAAATTTCATGCTCTGCACTGAGACAATACAGACAGTGCTCCGAGGACAAGACTCCGCTCAGTGTAAGCTCCAATTGTAAGAACGCAAATCCAACCGAAAGATGAGATCGTATATTCAGAATGCTCCTGAAGAGGTTCCGTTTTAACGACGGTCTGGGAAAGTATTTTCTCGGGTTCAGCTACCAAGGAACTCAGAAGCCACTACAACTGTGATAGAAGGGAACCCAGACAACATTTCAAGCTGGCAGCCTCATGCCAAAGCATCATCCACACGATGCTCGTTTATCCGGCATGCAACATCCAAGAGGTATAGGGTCACAGAGGATGGCACCAAGGTTTCAGAAAGTGGTCGCAGCCAGGAAACGTGTGGCAGGGGTGGATTTCTCACAGGAAGGATTCCCTGAAAGGCCGCTGTGAGAAGCTCTGGATGTTGTATCTTCCAGGAGGATGGTATGCCCAATGAGGACAGTTGCAGGAGCAGAGCGGAGGCGGCTCAAGAGAAAGCCTATGCGTGCTACAGGTGGCAGAGTGGGCCTCTTAGAGCCGGAACTAAGGTCACGGTATTGGGCAAGGAGCGTGAGACTTCAGAAATCAGGGGTGGCGTGTTGTAATTTAAAGGGGTTGTGCAGTGTCACGGGAGTGAAGCTGTGACGGCTAACCTTCACTGTCAGTTTGATGGGGTTGAGAGCAACCTGAGAGGCGCACCTCTAGGTGTGCCTGTGAGGGTTTCTCCAGAGTGGTTTACATTAGAATGGAAGACCCACCTTGAATGTGGGGTGGCATCATCCCATGGATCTAGATTCCAAACTGAATCCGAAGGGAAAAAAACAAAGACAATAGAGTGAGTTGAGCACCAGCATTCCCGTCTTTCTGCTTCCTGACCTTGGCATCAGTGTGGCCAGTCACCCCGCGCACCTGCTGCCATGCATTTCCTGCTGCCATGCATTTCCTGCCATAGTAGAAGGCATCTACTGTCGGCCAAGACAAAGCCTTCCGTCCTTAAGTTATTTTTAGCGGGTATTTCATCAAACCATGAGAAAAGCAGTAAATTAATTCTGCTTCTCTTTTGTCGTTTTAAAATTTCCATTTCCATACACTTGTATGTCCTTAGGAGACATGATGAGGTGTTTTTACTTACAGCAAGTCAATAAACATTCTTTAGAATGGGAGCATTGAAGCTTCTTCTGTGTACAACACTTTGTTTTTAATTATGTTTCCCCTACCGTCCTGTGGAAACCCAGAGCTTATTCTCTTGCTTCATTGTATTCCCAACCAGTCCCAACATCCGCCTCTACCGCCGTCCTCCGTTTCTAGTGCCCACCCTTATGCTCCCAGAATCCATGACTGTAAGATTTTGGAATCCCACTTTTGAGTGAGGGCATGCAGGTAGCAATCGTTTCCCTGCTTGGCTTATGCCAGCTAAGGTAATGCCCTCCAGGTGCATGTGTGTTCATGTACAGATACTTTCTTTAGAAAAACCACAATTCCAAAGGAGTTTAAAATATCTCAAACTATCATAAACTGGTACACTGATTATCTAAAGCTAAAATCCTTTGATGAATATTATAACCAAGACAGGCTATTTGGGTTTTCTTTGCCTCCATACTATGCCATTATAAAGATTTTCTTGGAAGGGATATTTGTCACATAAAAAGGGCTAGAAAATAACCTTGACATCTAGAGAGTGGTAACTTGGGTACAATGGACCTGAATAAATAACAGCAATAAAGCAATCCTTCTCTCCCTTCCATATCTGCCCTCCATATATCTCTGGGCGATATTCCTAGAATTTAATGTTCTAGAACCAACAGCTACTTGCTCTGTCAACCATTCCCAGATTTGTTATAAACAGCCTAAAAGGCATCATGCTTCGGTATTAACTTTGTAATGGGTGTGGTGTTGGTTGTCTAGAGGTTTGCCGAGCTTGTTCGCTGGCAAAAGGACTGAATGACCAGAGAAAACATAATACCAAGAAGCAGATAAAGAGAAAGCAATGACTTTCTAGAAGAGAGAATCCTAAGGCTGGAAGACAGTTAAATGAATGATTCCTAGGCTAGATTATCCAGAAGCTGCTATCTCAGGAAACCTGCCCTTGCTTTAGCTCTGCCAATCTATGTTCATATAAATCCCCTACACCTTGGATTTTACCTGTAAAGATTGTCATATATAAGAAAATTAAGTAAAGCTTGTACTTTCTCTTTATTCGCCCTAATATTAGATCTACCCAAAAGCCCTGTATATGAACTAAGGGGAAGATACTCCATGGAAATCAGACAGGATCTCTGTTTTTAATTTCTCTCTTTCCCTGCTATGTTCTTTCAATGAAAAAGGGGGTTTCTTACATAGTACCAATGCCTCAGCAATGGTATTGGAATTGGTATATAATCTAAGATATGAGGCCTTATGTGTTTCCTCCACGCGATTATTACTAAATAGAATGAGAACTAGGTTAATGCAAATGTATTTATGAATTTTTCATGTGTGAAGAATTTGAGATTATTTGAAAGCTTATTATTCATGACAATTGCTTTAAACTGTATATCAATGGCATAATAGAAATTTTGTCACCATGTCAACCAGCAATCACACTTTACCTTGACCAGATAAAACAAGTGGTTTGCATGGAAACCAGATTGTCAAGTGTAATTGATATGGATTTATAGATTATTTGACATTTTTAAAAGACAGTTGAAGTATAGGTGCTTTTTCTTCAGTGTGAAAACATGAAGTGACACATTCCTGTAAAATATCATAAGAAAAACTCCCAGAATAAAGGCAAATACACATTATACATCAGAGCACATTTTAAAGAAATAATTTAAATTGTTTGTTATAGTTTTTGACAACAAGTGATCATGACTTCCAATCTTTTCACCAGTATTCAAAATGAATTTTTCAATAGACCAATCCATGACTGTACTCAGGCATTTAAAATACTCCTCTTTCAATAATGGGTGGACAAAAGAGAAGAGAATCAATAAAGACCGATGTGCTAGGCAGGGGGTGGTGGGTGAGTAGGGTAAGTTGTTGAGAAACCAAAGGAAACACAAGTGATGTACCAAAAAGATTTACTGGAGCTTCCTAGCAGAAAGCACACAAGGCAGATAAGCTCAACAAAGGCCAAAGACAAGCAGGTAAACATGTAAGTGGCAAACTGGACAGGGAATCTGACCAAAGTGTCACGTGGTGGCGACCGTCTCCATTCTGCCATGACACACGGGTAGTCACTGGCACCAAAAGCTGCTGCCTCATATACTGCTTCTTTTTAAAAGAGACTTTATCGTATGTGTATGACTTGTTTGTTGGCGCGCGCGCGCACGTGTGTGTGTGTGTGTGTGTGTGTGTGTGTGTGTGTGTGCAAGGCATCATGTGAATATCTGGTACTCACAGAAGCCAGATGAAGGTGATAGATCTTCTGGAACTGGTACTGTAGATATCTGTGAGCTCCCACATGGGTGTCGGGAAGCAAACTCAGGCACTAGCCAAGAACAGTTAAAGGTGTGTGTCATCACACACGGTACAGGCAGTTGATTATTAACAAGTTACCAAGAGTACACACTGAAAGTGGGGAGGGTTCTCCACAAATAGTGTAGTATAAATTAGTTATCCACATGCCAGGAAATGAAACCGTGTACATCTCTTCTCATAAAAATCAACTGAAGCTAATTAAATACTTAAATGGAAAATGTGAAACTCAAGTGTTAGAAAATTATTAGTGACTACTATCACATTCATAAACTGCAAACAAATAAAAAGTGTTGTTCATATAAATCAATATGCACCATAAATTTCTGTCTACATAATTATAGCTTAAAATATAAGAAATATATGGGTTTGTTGGACAACCATGAGGACTTGAGTTTGAATCCCTAACACCCACATAAAACTCTAGTGTTATGGTGTATGCCAGTAACCCCAGTGTCACAGAGCCAAAGACAGGAGGATTCCCATGTCTTACTGTCCAGCCAGTCTTATCTGAATTGGTGATCTTCAGGCTCATAGCGAGACCCTGTTTCAAAAATTAAGGTGGCTAGGGATGAAGGAAGAGGCTTATCTTCAATCTCTAACCTTCATCTTTATATGCACACACACATATGCACATGACTCATACATAATGCACACACAAACACATATACTGTACACAAAATAAAAGATACAAACTAACCAAAAATGATATTTCTCTTCTCGAAAACTGCCCACAAGCCATTAGGAAAAATAAAACAGACATCTAAACTATATTCTCAGTCACAAAACATCTGTGGAAGCCAACGTACAGGAAGAGCCACTAAACACAAAGGAAGTTAAATCCAGGGTAGCCAGCCTCCTGGCCAGAGAAAGCCTGCACAGCTTACTTTTTAATATGACTGAGCTCTTAGATTAATTCTGCTCTCCTTGGGATGAGCATCACAGTAATAAACACTCCATGATTATTATTGTTTTACATAAATTCATATACAGATACACATTGGAAACAATGTGTATTTATATCACAATAAGTCCATGAGTTTTTTGATGACCACAAAGACATGGGCAATCTGTCAATGAGCTCATCCCTGAAGAAAACTGACTCTCCCACCCTCAGCAGCCATGAACTGCCTATAACTCTTCAGCTGGGATAGGGATTTGTGAACCTTGCCCCATCGTTGTTAACATGTCGAGTGGTGTGATCTTGTGCAAGTTTTATGCAGGCAAAAATAGTGTTTAGAGTTCATGATGCAACGTCCTTGCTTCATTTCACTATCGTCTTCCTTGTGCTTTGGCTCTTACAGCCTTCCTGTCCTTTCTTTCACTTTTTTCTTTGAGTCTTGGGCATTGGTATTGTATTATCAGTGTCCCATAGGAGGATGAACAGTCTGCAGGTATCATTCCCTGTAAAAGTTTCTGTCTTCTGAAAAATAAAGCCTCATTGATGAGGGATGAGGATACATATTTAAAGGACCGATGAATGCTTTGTCAGTTTAGCAAAATGGTACCAGTAGGCTTCTCTTGTAGGCTCTGTAATCTTTCCAACCACAAGTCTTTGGCTGACTATCTAGTACCAAACATGAATTCTCATCTCCTGAGTAGAAGACTTAAGTCCAACCGTACAGCTCTTTGTTATTCCTAATATATTAGGGCCACTATTGCATCATCGGGCACATTTTAAGATTATAAAAATCTTATAAAGCAAATTACCATTTCAAAAGACTCAGGGTGACATGTTGATACAATATCACATTAATAAATATAATCATTACCAGTAGTACCCAGAAATAATTTTACTGTCATATGGCTTATTCCAGTGTATAATGTTCAACTGACATGTTTATCATCTTATCAGAAAGTTAACATATGGAAAATACCTACAACACCAGATCTATTTTGTAAAAGCATGTACATGATTTATCTCTAAAAACAACATAAAGAGAAGAAAAGTCAAACTGCAGAGTACCAATTAGAGAAATGTGAGATCTTGGGACAACAAGCTGCACTCTAGAGGAAGGAGGTTGCAGAGATGCTTCAGCAGTTAGGAGCATCTGCCACTCTGCCAAAGGTCCTGAGTTCCCAGTACCCATGCCGAGCTGCTCATAACCACCTATGACTTTGGCTCCAGGATAGCCAGTGTCCTCCCCTGGACTCTGCAGTCACAGACACACATGGCACACACACACACACACACACACACACACACACACACACACACACACACTATGTAACATAAATGAAAACAAATCTATAAAGGAAAAAATTAAAAATTTTATGGATTAAATATTTTGCAAAGCAACAAATGTAAGGGTTGTGGAATGAAATCTTTACTAAGAATAAGTTTATTTGCCATTGTCTGCTTAAATATGGCAAAAGAATATCCATGGCTTTTCTGTTTTAGTGAGAGAAAGAAGAAGAGCATCAACTTTTACTGTTATATATTTTTCTACTTCAATCACACCTAAAATTGTCAAACTATTTGTGTATTCCTGTGAGCTACAGGAAGTCCCCAATCCCACTTCTTTTAATCATCTTGATGTACTGGTAGTCTTCAATTTCAGTTCTAATTCAAAGAGTGCTTTTAACTTTAAATGGCTTCCTGAAATATTTCTGAAATAAAGGATATATATGTATATATTTACTATATATGTCAGTATATATTCACTATATACATATATCAATATATATGTATATATATTCACCACACACACACACACACACACACACACACACACACACATATATATATAAAACTTTTCTATTGAAGAATAAGTATATAAAGTGATTTGGAAATATTATCAACTATTATACTATAGACCCTAGTACTCTATATTATTATATATCAGTATTATATAGTGATAATATACTCAAGGATACCTTTATTGTTAATCCTCATAATGACTCTAAATTTTGATTTTTAAATAAGCAATGCAGGCAGAAGTTACAAAAATAACAACCCAAAGGGCATGAGTTCAATTCAACTATTCAGCCATGCTCTCTCCCTGACCAAAAGTCATGATCTCCAACATTTCAGAGCTTCTAGGGATAATATGTGCATATAAATCACACACACACACACACACGCACACCAATAATAAATGTGCACTCTTCTTGATAATTTTCTCACTAAACATGATGACAACCACTCAAGAACAAATGGAGATGCCTTGTTTGGCTTAAAAATTGCAAGCAACATTGGAGGAGTAGGTTATGGATCACACTTGGTCCTCCACTGCTCATCAGGGCGTGTTTCTAATCACTTGTGGTAGGCGTGATCATTGCTGCCATTAACATTTCAAGGAATCTTAGAGCTGCATAGGTAGACTGGCGAGATAAAGTTCTATGACCGATATGTGTGTTTGAAAGGTACATCCAGGCACAAACGTTATCCGCCTAATAAATGACATGAATTAACTACAGAAGACATAAATTTGAATCATAAATTAGTATCAGAAAAAGTCCTTTGCTCCAAAACTCTTACTGACATAATTTAGAAATTTGAACCATGAATCTAAACATTAACCTAAAGCTTCCAATGTTTATATTTTAAAAACTTAACTTCAATTTCATTTTTTAATTTTAAATATAAACAAATAAGTTGTTTGTAGATTTTTTTAAATATAAAGAAATAAGTTCCTTTTAACACTTAGCTTACATGAACTCTAAGGTAGTCATGCCCCAAATTTCTACATTCCTTTCAACTTCCATGTTCCTCCAGGAGATACACAAGTTGAGGGAAGTCATCGGAAATGAAAAGTACATGAAAAATTCTTACGGACAAACACTAACTGTAACTCAACACAAATGAAAGACAAGAGAGAGATGGATCAGCAGTTCAGAGCACTGGCTGCTCTTCCACAGCATCCAGATTTGATGCCCCCTTTTGGCCTTGTTTGGCACCAGACATGCACATGGTGCACAGACAGGCATGCAGACAAAACAACCATACACACATAAAATAAATAAAATAAAACTTGATTATTATGGGCATTTTTTGGTATTCAAAATATAGCACAGTCTTAATCATAACAACCCAGTTTTTTCTTATAAGATCCATTATAATCAATTTTATATGTTACATAATTGCAACCTTTACATTTTTATGTCTTAAGTATAAAAACATAAATATTGGTTTTGCAATATTTATCCGATGTTTGTGCTTTTACTATCTTTATTAAGGCTAAAGATGTGTGTGCGTGCACACACACATGCATAGACACAAAGCATTCTGCAAAGTTACTTCAATTTCTAAGGTGTATCGGTATAACATCAGTAGATACATCCTTTAGGATGGTTCTTATACTTCTTTAATGTTTTTGTATTTTGAGATAGAATGTCACGTAGCCCTGGCTGGCTACTGAGTAGTCAAGGATGGTCTTATGCTCCTAACCCTCCTGTGTCTAAGATCCGAGTGGCAGGCGTGAGTCACCACACACAGCAACACTTTGCTTCTCATTGTATTCCCTCTATTAGGGCAATGTACAAATTATAACCATGATGAAAGTTCTTGTATAGTTCCCAACTTCAATGGACAGTGTTCATATTTTGTATGCAGAATAACCTTTTCTATTTGGCTATGGTAAATATATACCCCATTCTTTCTAACCCTGTTCAACTGAGTTTTATTAGAAATTGAATTGTGTTCCCAATTCTTTTCAGCATCTGTTGTTGCTTTTACACGGTTGTTCTTTTAGCTGATAGTCTGCTAGGCTGATTATCCTTTGATATCTAAAACTGTTTGTCCTTTTGCTTTATTGAGCACTTGAGTTATTTTAGTTATTTTACTTCAAAATCTCAGTGCACTGTAATCATTACGTTTCAATCAGAAGTTGCCCTCAAATGTCCTGAGATTTGTTGTGATTTTCTTCTTTGGCCTATTGTTACAGTCAGCAATATGCTAATTTTATTTAAAACTGATGTTGCCTTTCATTTTATGATCTGGGAAATGGTAAATTCCCTTGGGGTTCTGTGGCTTTGAATACTTGGTGGGTTTTCCACTACAAATATTTGTGAGCCTTATGCTAATTTGAATGTTATGTTCTGATAACTTTCTTCATTTTTTAAAAATGTTGATGATTACTGTGTAGGTGCATGATGCATGTTACAGGGTATGATTCATTTGTGGGTGCCATCTAACAGCAGAAAGGATGTTTTGAGACTGAATACTGCTAATTAAGACTTGAATTTAGGCATAGCGTTGCCCTCAGGTCAGCCCTCAGAAAACACTACAAAGGACCAGACAATACTGGGAGACAATAACTCTATGACTTTACACTCAGGAGGCAGAGGCAGGTAGATCTCTGAATTGAAGTCATCCTGGTCTACAAAGAGATTTCTAAGTCAGACAGGGATACACAGAAAAAACTTGTCTCAAAAAAAACCAAACCAAACCAAACCAAATCAAGACTACGTGCTTTAAATAAGTAAGTTTGTGGAGGCAGAGCATCAACTACAACTAATTTATAGTTTTCTGTGATTATAAGATGCTTCCTACATTGTCTGGTTAAAGAAAATATAAAATAAAACACTTTTTTAAATGTTCTGTGAAACTTTGAAAGCAATGCTTCAAAATACTAAGCTCAGACTATGCCAATTAGATCTGCTGTGTCTATTATGGGGTTCCATTTATACATATATATGTATATATATATACATATATAATACAGTTTATTGGATGACAAGCACTAAATTAAAATCTGTTACTCTATCAATTTTCATGAACTATTTGGCAGGCACATAGTCATAAGGAATACCTTTAATTGCTTATTTTATCATTATCTTTTATTTTATACTTTAATGTTAATTGATGTAACATTTCAAATGGTTTGTCTATTTTGAAGGTGATTACTGGCTTTTGATTTTAAGTATTTTCAAGGTGTCTCTGCACAATATTTTTACACTTCTGAATTACTCTATGTATATGTATAGGTATATATTTATTAATAGATATATTTCTTAATTGTTTCAAACAAAAATGTTTATTTTACTCTTTAGTATCTACTTGGTATACAAGATATGTTTCATCTTAGAATGATCAATAGATCTTTTCTTTTTTGAAAATAGATTCTTTTCTCATATATTATATCCTGATTATAATTTCCCCTCCCTCTCTTCCTCCCAATTCTTCCCCCACCTCCCCTTCCCTCTAGAGCCACTCCATTTTAGTTCCTCATGAGAAAAGAACAAGCTTCAAAGCAGTAACAACCAAACATGCCAAAATAAAATATAAAAAGATAAAGCCATCATATTAAAGTTGGACAAGACAACCCAACAGAAGGAACAATATTCTAAGAGCAGGGACAAGAATAAGAGACCCACTCATTCTCACACTCAAGAATTCCATAAAAATACTAAGCTAAAAGCTATAATAAAAATGCCAAGGACTTGGTGCAGATACATGTAGGTCTTGTGTTTGCTGCTTCAGGTTCTGTGAGGTCACATGAGCCTTGTTCTCCTAGTGTTCTCCATCCCCTCTGGCTTTTACGCTCATTCTACCTCCTCTTCTCTAGATTCTCTGAGCTATGTGGAGAGGATTTTGATGGAGAGATCCCACTTAGATGCTCTCCCTACATGATGTCTGACTCCAGGTCTCTGCATTTGTTCCTCTTTGCTGCTCCAGGAAGTTTTTCTGCCGATGACAGAATATGGCACTAATCTACGAATATAGTAGAGTTAAATTAGAAGTCATTTTATCAAACCTTTATTTTTTTTTAAATCAGTAGTGTTTGATTTTCCCCTATCTCTCTGCACTTTCTAGTCTCTGGTTCTTGGTTATCCACGCAGTGTTGGGTTAGGATTCTATCTCATAGAGTGGACCTTTAAGTCAAATCAGACATTGCTTAGCTACGCCCACAAGTTCTGTGCCACCATTGCCATAGCAGTAGCATATCTTGAAGGCAACACAGAATGTAGGTGGTTTTGTGGCTGTGTTGGTCTTCATGTTTCTCTTCTGGTAGCCTTCAGAGTACCTTCCCACACCAAAGACACTAGAGCATGGGGTGAAGGCTGAAGATAGATACCAGCTGGAATGTTTATGTTCTATGTGTTGTGTAGATGCTATCCTCAGCAAGACTAATTTTGATATGTGTGTGCTGCTTTGTGTGTGGCATCAGGAGTTCTATGGAGACCAAAAGAGGCCATCTGATCTCCCGGAGCTTGAGTTTCAGATAATTGTGAGCTATCTGGTGTGGGCACTTGGCTCCTCTGCAAGAGAAGCAGGAGCTCTTAACTCCCAAATTGCCTTCACTAAATAGCCAGTTATTCTTTGTGTTTATTCTGCTTCTTTCCATGTTTAATCCACTTGTGATTACTGAAGCTGTTTCAGACTTTCAAAGTCTAGATTGTATATCTTACTCTGCAGAAGCTTTGCTATTCCAACTCTCAGTAGCGCCCAAAACAGTTTTGGTATCCTAGTCTATATTGGAATATTTATTTACTGGTAGAATTATTCTGTAATGTCTTTCTGAATTCAAGAATTACTCTGGAACATTCTTCTGTGCTTGCAGCTAGCTTAGCAATGAAGGAGCAACATGTACTTTTTGTTGTTTGTTTTGTTTACAATGGATAATTTCTGTCTACTGAAATTCTACTATCAATAAACACAGGAAATCCAGATTAATGACATACTTAAACTATACTCAGCCAAATAGGATTAACAGTAAAAAATGCCTATCCTACCAAAAGAAGTCTACAGAGTCAATGCAATTCCCATTAAAATTCCAACACAACTTTTCACAGATCTTGAAAGGACAATTCTCAGTTTCCTATGGAAAAACAAACAAACAAAAAAAAACAGGATAGTTAAAACAATCCTGAAATACAAAGAATAGTCAGAAATCCCACAATTCCTAATTTCAGAGTTATAGTAATAAAAACCACATGGCAGTGACATAAAAACAGAAAGTTGATCAATGGAATCAAATTGAAGACCCAGACATCTATGGACATCTCATTTATGATATAGAAGCTATTATATCAATCAGTTTTCACTGGTCTGTGCCAGGAAGGGACCATCTCAATTTCTCAATGGCTTAGAACAGTAAATGTGCCCTTCTTGTCCAGATCCATATGAGTTGCAAGATAACTAAGATTCTACTCCAGTCCAGCTGCTTAAAACACCATCTACCTGTGCTTTGCAGAAAAGATACAGGTATCAGACATAACCACAGACTCACATTTAACATTTTTGCCCAAGTGGAATGTGTCACATAGTCATTCTCCATTCTCTAATTTCCAAAATAGGACTCTCAGAAGAGCCTAAAGAAGGTAGGACAGAACAATATAACAATATGCATTGATGGAGGAAGGTCATTGATTGAGGAATAAAGAAACTGTTTGGCCTCGTAGGTTAAAACATAGGTGGGAGGAGTAAACAGAACAGAATGCTGGGAGGAAGAGGAAGTGAGCTCAGAGGCCATGCTCCCCTCTCCCAGGCAGACGTGATGTAGCTCTGACCCAGGATGGACGTAGGCTAGAATCTTCCCAGTAAGAGCACCTTGGGGTGCCACACACATTATTAGAAATGGGCTAGTCCATGTGCGAGAGTTAGCCGAGAAGAGGCTAGATATAATGGGCCAAGCAGTGTTTAAAAGAATACAGTTTGTGTGTTGTTATTTTGGGGCATAAGCTAGCCAGGCAACCTGGATCTGGGGCGGCAGGAACACAGCCCACAGCTCCTACAACAATGCATTATAAGAGGAAAAGAGGCATGCCTCCCATCAATTGTAAAATAAGTCACAGCAGCTCTTACTCATTGCTTTGGTCATTTTTAAATGACATCCGGGTTCCCTGGAATGTTATCCTTCATCTTCAGTTTATCAAAGTCTACCGCTTTTCAGAGGTCAACTTGACTGTGTCTAATCCTTTCATAGTCATTCCTTTTCTCCTGATTTTTGTGCTCTTCTGTATTTATATTTATTACTTATTTTTATGCCAAAAAAACTTGTTTAATGGTGTGCTTTCTTGCTACTCTTGTGCCTTGTTTGATGAACAATGGACAAGTTGGTTAATATATCTACTTTGTACTATAGATGCCCGAACAGGTAATGTGATAATGTTTTGTTTTGTTCCTTTCCATTGAATATTACTTCCGAATAATTTTTAAAAAATGTTGGAAAGACACAATGGTTCCATTATTTCCAAACTGATGCCTTTTATTTTTCTATCAAACATTTATATAATGTTTTCATAGCTTGTCAAATTCTGTTTTACTTAGCAGTAAACTCAATAACGACTGAGCTATCTGCAGCTTGCTTTAATGGAAAACATATGATATGGAGGCTTTGTTAATGAATATGTTCCTGCTTTGGGAAACTAACAACTCATTTGAGTCTTATATATAAAGCAGAGTAATGTTTATCTAGAACACCTGATACAGACTAGACCAGAGTCTTATTTAGGATAGGCACTATGTAGTAGCAATCACTATTCTTCAAACTAATAATTACTTCTATTTATTTTTGTACATTCTCCATTTGACAATCTGTAAAGTCCTAATTGAGACCGGTTTCAAGTATGATGCACAATCAGCTCCTTCTCTATCAAATAAAGCTGACACCTTCACGACAGTACCAATGCAGTGGAGACATGTTCAGTTTGCAGAGCAGACAAACAGAGGCCTTTGGAAAATGTTTGCGACAGTGAGAATAAAGGCTAATAACAACAACATGGACAAAGGTGGTTATTTAAAGAACAGCGTGTGGCGTGTATGTGTGTGTGCATGTGTGTGTGTGCATGTAAATTCTGTGAGTGGTGTATGTGGTACACGCACATAATGTGGGGTGATGATGCCCTGAGTACAGATGGGGAGCCCAGAGGGCATCCACAGTGTCTTTTACAATCACTCTCCACCTTTTGCTCCCAGACAGGGTCTCTCACTAAACGGGAAGCTCACCACTTTGCTTTTGTTGCTTCACCCACAAGCTCCTGGGATCGCCTGTCTTTGCTCTCAATGCTTGCATGGAGGTGGGAATATGTGTCATGTGCAGCCATGCCTGGCTTGTTTTTCAACATGAGGATTTGGACTCAGGTTCTCACAATTATACAACTAGTGAAATATTCCATTTGTCCACTGGGACATTTCTTCATCTGTTCACAGAACTGTGGGGAAACCCTGAGAACGATGATGAAACCATGAAGTAACAGCAATGTGACATAAATCATACGTCGTGAGAAGTTCTCAGGTGTCACCAAAAGAATATTTTACAACCATACAGTATTTTAGAAGTTAAAACAGAAGGAAGCATGGGCAATATATTAAACAAAAAGTGCACTCACCCTGGTGGTTCCTATGCTGGACTTGTGACTGTCCACTGGGATCTGTCTCTGAGGAGTTTGGGGTCCTTGAAAATGCCACGAGAGCACGTGAAATCACAAAGTATGCTTTTCTAACTGCATGTGGCAGTTTGAAATGTTCAATTTATGCTTATAAGTTCACATATAATTTGTATGATTTCTGAGTATGGGTATCCATGCTGTGAGTGATGAAAACATGTGATTTGATTTATCCACGCTGCTGAGCAAGTTTGTTGCCAGCTCTAGCAAGCAACCAAATCCTAAAAATGTTAAGACTGCACATTTTTAGCCAGATATAGTGGCACTGTCCTGTAGTGCCAGTGTGGTTCTGGGAAACAAGGCAAGGAGAATTGCAAGTTCTAGGTCAGTGGGTGTGCAACATACTAGGGCCCTATCAAAAAGAAAGCTCTTTCTTTCCCATCTTTACACCATCCCTGAATTTCTTCTGTGTTGTCTTCTCATTTAAAGAGAAACAATCGGAAAGTTATTTAGTAGTACAGTGGTCCCTCTTACCTGTGACGGACAAACTCCAAGACGTGCAGTGGGTACTTGAAGGCCCAGATATTACCACACCTTATATATAGTCACTTACCCTGTGTATAACATGCCTGCTAAAGCTTAACTTAGAAGTCATGCACAGTAGGCATTAAAATAACTAACGATAAAATGGAATAATTATAACAATCGTCCTAGTAAAATCTTATAAATTTTTTCATATTTGAAATATTCAGACAGCACTTAAGTGTGGGGTAGCTAAAACTGGGAAAGCAGAACCACAAATAAGGGGGTGTTGTACTGTGTGTGTGTGTGTGTGTGTGTGTGTGTGTGTGTGTACAAAGCAATGACAGACACATATGAGAAACTCACATTCTTCACCTGCAATAAAAGTTACGACAGTCTAAGTCACAGAGAAAATGTGAATATTTTTCCTTTCAGAACTTCATGTGTGTTTCCTGTTTTGTAAAAGACCAGGACTCTCTGTGTCTGAGTTAGCAGAACAGCTTTTGATGTACCACCACTGTAACTGCACACTTCCTTACTTTAGATACTGATGGAGGAAGGTCATTGGCTAATAAAGGAACTGCCTTGGCCCATTTTATTGGTTAGGACATAGGTAGGTGGAGTAAACAAAACAGAATGCCGGGAGGAAGAGGAAGTGAGCTCAGACTCCACAGCTCTCCTCTCGGGAGCAGACACCTCAGAGAGTTGCCATGCCCCGCTCCCGGGGAAGACACACGCGATGAAGCTCCGACCTAGAATCTTCCCGGTAAGACCGGTGCTCACAGATTATTAGAGATGGGTTGATCGGTATATCAGAATTAGCCAGTAAGGGCAAAAGCTAAAGGGCCAAGCAGTGTTTAAATGAATACAGTTTGTGTGTTGTTATTTTGGGGCAAAAGCTAGCCGAGCAAACGGCTGGGGTGTTGGGGACGCAGCCCTGCCGCCCATATTTCAACAAGATACAGGGCTCAAAGTTAGGTTAATTTCTCCAAAGTTTTCAAGTCTTCACCATTGCTCAAGTCCTCATCTATAGGAGTCACTTCAACCATAGCAGAAACTTTGAGAAAGCACCATGGCCAAAAACGTGCATAAGGAGCTAGAGAATGTTGAATATATTCAGCATTTTTAAGTCATCAAGTTAAAAAAAATAAGTTGTCATGACAAAACTGAGCCTTTCTTCATTTCACTAACAGTGAGATACTCACATTGAGACAAAATTAAAAGCATCAATTATGAGAATAATAGAAAAAGTAAAGAAAAATCAACATCTAAAAGGTTTACAATGTGTTTATAACCCCAACAGCAAGAGGATTCATTGCTTGTATCATTTTATGTTTCAAATGCTCTCATTAACCATGTCACTAAGAATAATTAGGTCTTATATACAAGCATAAAAACTAAGATCAAATGAAGTTACAAATCACATCAGAGAAAATTTGTAGTAGTTTGGTTTTGCAGCATTATCGTGGCTAATATAATAAACTTGCCACTCTGGAAACTAAGCTGAGAAAATTTTCACACCTTTACTTTACTACTTATTCTGTCGGAGATTTCTCCAGTATGGAGTCCATGCCAAATGTTTTGAAATCACTGAGTTACTTCTTGTATAAACATCATTGCTTCTGATCTCTGAAACATTAGGGTGGCTCAGTAGAGGGCATTGAGTGTTCTATGTTCCTTCAAGCCTTCATTCTTTCATTTGGTGCATTCAGACTCAGCATGTAGAACATTCACAGCATGAAAGCCCAAATAACACGAACCATGGGTAAACCCCTCAAGGCATGGAGTGGCTATGCCCCTCCCCGAGGCCCTCTACCCTCCAGATTTCACCCGCAGAACATTCTAACTGCCCTAAAAACAGAACCCATCCCCTGCCCTACAGAGTAAAAAGCCCAAGCCCAGGACTTGACATTCTGCAATCCCTGGACTTGCCCTAAACTCTAGACTTGAAATTCCACCAATCTCCACCCTGGAAAGCTCTACACACCCAAGAAATCCTATATAAACCCTATCTTCTTCTCAATTCTTTGCTGCTTCTCACCCAAGCAGAGGCAGCCATCCTCCTGGGTTATTTTTTACCCTCCCAATAAATCTCGTTGTATGAGGTTTGTTATGCAGTGTGACTTTGCGTTACTCCTCAGCTCCCCAATGCCAGGATTCCTTTCTATCTAAGCTGTAACACTTATGCCATGACATTGCTAAATTCTAGTACTTTCCACCACACTTTTCTATTCGGCAGTGGATATGGTTCCCTGTGTCTATGGTTAAATGATAGCCATGCATTTTATCTTATTGAAAGCCTTTTCACACATAAAAATTCAAAATCGGATGCTATAACACCAAAGCTGAATGATAAGGTTAAAAGCTAAGACTAATAATTAATTGAGGGCAGATTGATAGCAAGTAACCAACTGCTTTTATTAGTGGATGAAATGAGTCTTAAAGATCTCAAGCAGGCCTTTTCTGATTCACACACTCAACACAGAGCAACTCATCTCTGGTCTCCAAAGTACTTAGGGATTTTTTTTTCTATCAGGAACAAATCAGTTCTCCAGTGGGTATCAGGTGAGGTGTAATTTGATTTACGTCTAACACCTCTGTCTGGAGACAGCGTCCTATCCCACTGGTTAAAGCTCATTCTCACAGGGTAGGCCCTACAGTCAGAGGCCAACTGCATGCCCCGATTAGGGACCCATGCTTCTGACCACCTGGCTGCTACTGGCTTCTGATAGCATTGCCATGATCCTCTTTGGGAGTTTACTTGAATTTTCTAGAGTGGCTCAGAGAACCAAGGGAACTATTTTAATTACATCTATCACAAACAAACCAGCTGAAGCCAGACAGAAGAGGAACATAGAACAATCAGGGTGGGAAGAGGCATCCATGCTCCAGGGCCCTTCTCATCTGGCTACCCACGAGTCAACAAACACTGTCCCCTGAAGTTTTTGTGGAGACTTAACAGGATAGGCATGACTGATTCAGTTTGACCTTCAACCCTACTTCCCTACTTAGAGGACAGCAAATGGGGCTGACAATCCTCAACTTCTGATTAGGCCTCTGCCTTTCTAGTTAGCAGCTCCTATCTTGAAGCAAGAGACTTCCTTCCACCAGTCATCTCAGCATACAAAGACACTCATCCTTGGAGATACAGAAGGTTTTTATAAGCATAAGAGAATATGTATGTGTGTGTACCCGTGTGTGTGCTTTATATTCAACATCACAAACTTCATGTGTATAATGTGTGAAATTGCCCTGTCTCAAATTCCTTAACTGGACTACTATGGTTGCAAAATGGAATATATTTCCACAAGTGATTGTTTGTTGTGGAATTACTTTAGGATGCTCTAGAAACCTTAGGAGGTGACCCTTTCAACTGTCCCTTAAGTTTCAGAATCAGATGGCTTAACTCTGGAACTCAGATTTTTTCCACGGACAATGGAAATTTTTCAGAGAACTAAAACTGGAAAATGGACACATCCTCAACTTGAAGTCACTTTAAAATCTGAGGAGGAATCAAGTGAGAAGGTTTGAAGCCAAGAATACAGGAATACAGACAACTATTCAGTGTAGATGGGGGATCAGCAGAAGGCTGGAAGAGAGATGGGTCAGAAACCAGGACGAAAACACATCCTTAAGTCAGCAGTGTCTGATGACACGGTGGAGAAAGTTAAAAACATCAGCTCCTCTGATTCATGAATATACACAATGCTAGAACATCAAAACTCCATCAACTTCCCTTTTGAAAAGCCTCGAAATTTATGCAAACTATCTTTCTCCCTCAGACCATGACAAGAAAAACTGGAAATTTTTATAAACTTTTAGAAGTGATACTCACCTGATGGAGTGACTTCTTAACCAGGCTTTATTTATAATTTCATAAAAGTACATAATCTTTCTTTTTCATCCATACAAGCCTTCCACTTTTGATTCTTGAGGAGATTTTGATGTTGGCACTACACTGCGCAGACTCCCGCTTGAATATGAGTTCTTATGTTTTTATGAGTGTTCCATCTTGGATTTCTGTCTATGAATACAGATAGGCCATATTGTTTCTCGGAGCAGACAGTTAGTCTCTTTATGTGAGCACTTAACATCTGTCTAGTAATGAGAGCACAATCTTTATGTGTGGGCCATAAAATTTTGCTGGATAGAAAGTGTCTCCTATCCAGAATACACATTTTTCCACTTCCCCTCAAGATTCTAAAATATGTATTTAAATAGATTGGTAGGTAATATTTTATATCTATGTATACAAATTTGTAGTGCTTAAGTCCATTGTCTTACGTATTTTGTATTCCAAACTTGTGGCTTCATTAGACTTAATCAACCATTGTTTGAGTTAATAGGCCATTCCCAATATTCAGCACAACTATCAATTATCACAGCCAAGCACCATGGTAACTGATCACTTCTAATCCTATTCTGGGGAGAGTACCAACAATTGAGGCTCTGATAGAAAAAGAACACAAATTAAGTCGTGTGTGTGTGTGTGTGTGTGTGTGTGTACGACAATCTGAATGAACTCATTTTTAGCATAGAAGAAACTAATTTCAATTGATAAAGTATGAAACATTGCAGGATTAATTACTTTCTTTGTTTCTAGTCTCCCTTACATTACTTTGTATTAGAGTCCCCAAAAACTGAGCACAGTTAAAAATCACTAAGGCAAAGGGAAGTTATAATTTCTATCTTATATACTCAACCTCTTTTTTTTTCTTCCTATAAAATTCTGGCAGGTGAAATATTTTATATGAAAAGCAACAGCTGGCAAATTGCTAAAGCGTTTGGGAAATTCTGGCATACTAATATTAGTTTAAGACAATGCTATCTGACATAAGCTGTAGTGTTAGGCAGATTAAAGCGACAAATGGAAATGTAAGAAACAGAAATATTAAAAAAAAAAAGTCATTGTGTCACGGAAGGATCTTGCCCTGGGCTGGGATGGTAGATAACAGAGCTGCAATTGCTGTTGAAGGATGCTGTTACGAAGAGAAAGAAGAATCCACTTACACTGATCCATACGAATTCATTGCCAAGCCTGTCACTGTGGGACGCCAGCACACAGATTTGCAGAAGACCGAATGCAATTATTCCTGTTCTCCTAGTCACAATTTGAAATGAAATGTCATTTGCAAAGCAAACAGCTTTGAGTGCGGTTTTCATGTATTTTCATAAGTTCCCCTGAGTTTTTCTCATCGATTTTGTAACAAATGTGTGTGTGCACATTCATGTGTGTCTAAGGCCCGATAACTAAACATTGAAGAATACCACTGACATTTCGATACTTAAGTTTTTGAGCTTTTTCCATGTGTATGTAGACTGCTTTTACCTTGAAATCGAAACCGCAATTTTGTCAGCTGAGAATCAATAGCGATTTTTTCAGTTAACCAGGATAGTTCCTGTAACAACTTGTATGAAAATACAAAGAATTCACTTTTCAAATGTTTCCTCAGAAAAATCATGGAGAGAAAAAAAAATGTCATCTGTAAATTCAAACTGCAAATGTCACACTTTCGAATCTTGTCCGCATCCAGTAAGTATAAACTGTCAATGCTAATCAGTCACTTAAATGCTGTGCCCGAAGTATTTTTGCCATATTTCCGTCTTTTGGGTTCTCACTATTCCTGTCTCCTCTCTGTGAAACCACATGTGTGCATGCGTGTACTTGCCCCTAAGCTCTTCTAGTGTGTGGTATCTCTCTGTCTGTCTCTGTCTGTCTCTCTGTCTCTCTGTCTCTCGCTGTGCCTGTCTCTCTGTGTCTGTGTGTTTAGTTATGGTCTTCAACTGAATTTAACTCAAGATTTTCCTCTTCTGCTCCCGTCTGCTAGTCCACTACTTGGAACTGCTCTAGGATTTGGGTGGCTTGCCACTGATTGCTTATGGAAAGCAAATGCATTTTATCTCGGTTTCCCTTACCTACGCTGATGTATTTTATCCCATCTGGACCTTTATGATATCCCAACCATAGTGACAGATGTCTGCAGTCCCGCTCTGCTCCACAATGGCTGGAGTCATTATCTATCTTGGTGTCCTAGTCAGAATGGACTATTTCCCCCCATAGCACCTCCTTGTTCCTATGTGACTGGGGACCTGAGCATGGGTGGTCAGATTTCAATGCCCTGGGCTCCACGAGTCGACTTGAACTGCTAGGAAGTTAATCTTTCACAGGTTGAATATAGTTGAAAATTATAATATTCAAAATTATTTTTGCAATGGCATATTTATATACTATATATTAATGGGGGAAGTTTAAAGTACAATTTTAAGTACACAGATACACAAACACATAAATATGCATAATTCTGGTTACCTGAGTTAAAGAAATGTCCCCATATTAAAAATCAGGGTACAGGGGTGATAAAATAATGTAGTCATCCTCTTATAACTGCAGAGATATTCTCCCTACATAACAAATTGTGAACAATTATTATATTGCTCTCTGTTCAGAAGACACATAGAAGATGGTGGGCACAGGCTATAAATTGTATGTACTGAGAGAGAGCAGGCAGGGAATTCATTGAAGTAGATTACAAGAGAGCAGTGGCAAGCCCTAGAGAAAGGTAGCAATTCAATTATAATGGTTAAAAAGGCATTACTTTGGTTTTCTCCACGAGCCGTTTGTGCATATAGCCTGTCTATGCAGACATCTCACTATCTCACTTTGCAGTACATTTTGCAGCATTAAGTTATTTTTCTTGTGACTATCTGCTTGGGTAATGCACTGTGAGTGCTTATGAGTTAGGCTCCTGCTATCTGCATAAAACATCATCAGCCACTAGAGCTCAGTTTCCTAATCCTCATCATTTGATCACTGGAGTGTGGGAATTTAGCTATTATTTTTTTGATGCTTTGTCTCTTACATTTTTCTTTTATTATTAAAAAGAAATGAATTCTAAAATTGCAAAACATGTACTTTGTAAAATGGAAAAGAAGAATGCTCATATTACTCAGTATGTCATTAGAGACCAATATCTAATATTTGCTGACTGAAATGTATAAAGTACACTTTTCAGAATTAATACAGATCTGCATGAGAGACAAGCTAACTGCTCAGGCAGCCTCCCTTCTACACACAGTAACTTGTCTTTAGTCACCTTCAGGTACTTCCTTTCTTCTACATTACCTATGCTGTCTATCATCAAATCTTTGATTCTCAAATTCCACGTGTGAACAGATTCTATCCTTTCCCTCATTAGGAGCCTCATCCAAACAGATGCTCCTAGTCTTCTCATCATGCCTCCGGCTGTATCTCTGTCCTACTAGCCTAGTCCGATTTCCACCCTTATGCCCACTGATATTTTAAACATTTTCATTAAAAAAAAATTTTCATTAGCTTTTCGAAAATGGCAGACTAATCAGCTGCACCCTTCAAAACATGGATGGCTCCTAGAAAATAGTAAGTTTTATTGAAAATGTTAGAAAGTTAGAATTATATAGTAGTAGGCATCTCAGATTTTTTTTTCCAGTTAGCAATAAGAATTTAAATTTTCTCCATGCCAATTCAAAAAATTTGTTAGTGGTCCAAGAGCTTGTTCATTGTAACACAATAGCCCATAAAGCCTGTTTTGTGAATAAGTCACAGTTTCTTTTTCCACATACCCTTTGAAGAGAAACTTCCTTGCTTCCAGTTGGGAATGGAAAGTTGTTAAAAGCATTCCTGTGTAATCTGTGTGGTTTTGTGCATATGCACGTTGAGGATGTGTCGTTACTACTCCTTTTATTAAATATCTAGGACATATTTGAATAAGTCTGTGGTGTTTTGAATGAGAATGGCCCCAATAGGCTCACAGAGCTGCATGCCTGCTCACCCAAGGCCATTAGGAGGCCTGGCCTTATTGGAGTAGGTATGGCCTTGTTGGAGAAAGTGTGTCACTGGGGGGTGGGTTTGAGATTTCAAAAGCTCAAGTTAGGCCTGGTGTCTCTCTCTTCCTACTGCCTGATGGTCTAGGTGAAGAACTCTTGGTTCCATCTCTAGTGCCATGTCTCCCTGCATGCTGCCATCCAACCACGACAGTAATGGACTAAACCTCCGACTGTAAGCCAGTCCCAACTAAATGTTTTCCTTTATGAGAGTTGCAGTGGTCATGGTGTCTCTTAGCAACAGGAAAAACCCTAACTAAGATAAAGACAAATTCTCTTTAGTATTATAAGAAACTAACAAGCTCTTAAAGGTGACTACACCATTCTTCATCAAAGAGATTAGGATTGAGTTGCTATTGCTCCACAACCTCACTAGATTTGACATGGTGACTTACTTTAATTTCATCCATCTATTTGGTTTTAGCAGTAACTCACTGTGGTTCTCTCTAGTGGCACACAATGTCAAATATATGCTTGTAGGCTAATATATATGTGTATGTATATATGGATGTATATGTATCTTCTTTTGTGAACTATTTCTTTTCTTCTTTGCCCACTTTTAGTTTTTGTTGCTGTTTTATACTGCATTTGAAATGTTCTTTGCATATTTTAGAAATAACCTTCTCTTAGACACATTTTACATTCTATTCTACTTTGTGGTTTGTTTCTCATTCTCCTAGCAATTCACATGCATAAGATTTTTAAAATTTTATTTTCATGTGCTCCAACTTCCTACTTCTGATTTCATGAATCATGCTTTTGGTGTTATATTTTAAGAATCATAATCAAACCCAAAGTCACCTAGACTTCCTCCATAAAATGTAATTTTTCTTTTTGCATTATAGTTTTAAAAATAAATTGTGTAAAGTCTTCTTTTCCTTTCTCTCACCCTCTTTTTCCTTTTCTTCCCTTCCATTTCCTTTCTTTCCCTTCCTCTTTCCCTTCCCCTTCCCTTCCTTCTTCCTTCCTATTGTTCTTATGAGTGGATGTTGCATTAAGAACATTATCATTTGCTGTTTGATCCAACTTTAATTGATTATATTTGTATGACTCTATTTCCTGTGCTATGTCCATAGATTTGTTTGCCAGTATCTGTGTCCTGGTAATCGCAATGTGCTGTAAATGTTGGATTCTGACTTCTGACTTTGCTCTTCATTATCATTATTGGAACTCAGCATTGGCTATTCTGAGCTTTTTCCTTGCCATATAAAGTTAACAATATTGCTGAAATCCAGACAACAGCTCGTTGGGGTTTTTATTTAATTTGTGTTGGCTCTATTGATCAAGCAGGGTGTCTTAGCAGTATTGAGTCTTGCTATTCATAAATATGGAAAACCTGTGAGCTGATAAATACTAGCTTCAATTTATTCCATCTGAGTTCAGTATTTTCTTCCTGTACATATTCGACATTTCTAAAAGTCCAAGTAGGGTTGCTTTTGGTGCCACCATAAATGATTTTCTTTGTAATTTAAATTGCAATGTTCCGTTTATGTTATACATGAAAGTGACTTTTATGTGTTAGTCTTCTGTATTGTAACATTCCTATATCCTATTAACTCTGCTAGCATTCCATTGATTCTTACACACACACATACACACACACACACTTATACCATCTGTGAGTGAACAAGGGTTTATTTCTTCACTACAAGATTAAGATTTTCAATTCTTTTTTTGTCTTATAGCATTACATAGAATTTTCAGCATAATGTTAAAGTGGTGAAGTGAAACAGCCTCGTTTCATACAAGTCTTAAGGACCAGCATAAGGTTTTGTAACCACCACAGGCTTTTTGAAGATATCTTTTTTAATTAATTAATTTATTTATTTATTTATTTATTAAAGATTTCTGTCTTCTCCCCGCCACTGCCTCCCATTTTCCTCCCCCTCCCCCGATCAAGTCCCCTTCCCTCATCAGCCAGAAGAGCAGTCCAGGTTCCCTGCCCTGTGGGAAGACCAAGGACCACCCAACTCCATGCAGGTCTAGTAAGGTGAGCATCCAAACTGCCTAGGCTCCCACAAAGCCAGTACGTGCAGTAGGATCAAAAAGGTCCAAATCAGGAGCAGAAGGAGAGAGAGCACGAGCAAGAAACTCAGGACCGCGAGGGGTGCACCCACACATTGAAGATATCTTTTTATCAGGTTGAGAAAGTTCTTTCTCAAGGCCTATTTACTACTGCATGATTCATCATCAATCAGCAAAGAATTTTGCCAAATACATTTTCTGCATCTTTCAGTATGACCATGTTATAATTTTTCTCATATAGCCTATTTGTCAATAGATGCATTATATTATAAATTTGAAAGGTGAACCAGAACATTGAACTGCAGTGAATCCCACTTGGCCAAGCTGTTTATATACATTTGGATTTGATTTGCTAGCATTTTGTTCAGGATTACTGAATCTATGTTCATAAGAGGTTTATATATCCTTTGCATTTTCTGTCTCCAGTTTGTACTGTCTGGTTTGGGTAACAAGGGCTATACTGACTTCATGGAAACACTGAAGAAGATTTCTTCTGCGTCTGCTTCCTGGAACATGTTATAGAGAGCATATACTTCTTCATTCTTAAATGTCTGGTGCAATTCAGTGACAAATGAATTTTACCCTCTCCTCTTGAGAAAGCTGTTTATATATGTTAATGTGTACACATATGACCCACTTGAGAAAGCTGTTTATGTATGTTAATATGGACACATATGATACCTCATTTCATAGTAGTACTTTGGTCTGCTGCGCCGTTCTTGGCTTGGTGTACACCAGCTGCATTTCCGCTGTCTCTGTTGTTTTGTTGTCTCTGAGAACCAGCGTTTGATTTTCTGTTTCACCTTTACGCATTCTTGTTGTAACTTTATCAGTTCTCCTGTTTTCCTATCAGAGCTATCTATTAGCATTCTTGTGGCTTCTTTCTTTAAGAGGAAGATAGATTTGAAGTCTATATATTTCCCATTTGATGCTATATAAACTCAGTACTACATATTTCCCCTCTGAATTACTTCCCTATTGGCCACAAATTTTATTTAATAATGGTCCTATTTAGATTTAAACAGTTTCAGCTTTTCTAATACTCTGATTACAGTTCTGTGTCGATAGACATGTACTGACTCATCTCCAAACATGTTGAGTGTTCCTTAGTATTTTTCTGAATCACTTCTGATTTCATGTCTCTGCAGCCTAAGACACATCTCTGCAGTCTAACAACATGCAATGTATGATTCTCATTCTTTTATACTTGTTGAGATATATTTTCTGGACCAGAATATGGTCCTTGGTAAATGTTCTATGTGAGCACAGGAAAGATGGACATTCTGTGGCTGTTGGATGAAGTAGTCTATAGATGTTATTACAGTCACTAGTTTGATGGTGGTGATCAGTGTACCTACATCTTTAGTGACATTAGTTTGTTGGATCTATGAAATAATGATAGATGTGGTTGCTTATTGGATTCTTCAAATGTAAGAGTGGATTATTTATATTTGTGCTTGTTTAGTCCATTTTGCCCTATATACTTCAATAATCTGCTATTAGACACAAATACAGTAAGAAATATATCACTTCCTGCCCCTTTCTTGTTTTATTGACATACATATTGACTCTTAGCCTATAAATTTCTGTGTTTAATATCTACCTTCTCCCAATAGAGTCGAACTTCATAAGAACTGGAAATTCGTCTGTTTGGAACTCATAAGAACTCAATCAATACTTTTAAAATAAATGAATAAAGTAACAAATTGATAACTAAACAGTATCCTAGGCCATGCACCACAATGTACGTTATCTTATTTTTCTGTTTGGAAAGATTTGCATGTTTATTTGTATGAGTGTTTTGTCTGTACATATATGTATTTATCAAGTGACTTCCCAGTGCCTGGGACGGGCAGGAGAAGGTTTTGCATCTTCTGAAACTGGAGTCACAAATGGTTGTGAGCTGCCATGTGGGTTCTTGGAACTGAATCCACGATCTCAAAAGAACAAGGGTGTTTATCCAAGTCATCTCTCTAACATCCCTCTCCCAATCCATGTTGTTCCTTTTTTTAACCAGTACTCTGGTCAACACAATAATTCATATGTTTGAATGAGCATTTTTGTCTAGGGTACATACTTGTCTAAGAAACTGAAAGCCAAAATGGAAAAATTTACAAAAAGTGACCATTGCTTTTAAAGGTAGTCCTTTCTCAAGCTTGCCTCACTGGTAGTACCGACACCTTGTATTCTTTCGATGTCTTGATTTTCTGTCTCATTATTGAATGCTGTACTTGAATCTGTTGCTGTAGATAGTACATAATAATAATGCAAAATCACTTTTGGCAGAGTCCACAAATTTCACACAAAGAAATGTGTTTCAGACCCAAGAGTAGACAAATGCTAAATCAATCACAAAACAATTACAATGGGATAGGACACACTTAAACCAGCTAACGTGACAGAGAGGAAAGCTGGCAGTTGTGATTGTGTGACAGATGTCGCCAAGCAGTTATTTTAAGACTGAGGTGATAGCTTGTGTGGCAAAATGTTTTCCCTGAAGCTGTGAAGACTGAGCTTGATACCTCTGAAGCTCTTCTCCAGCATGGCCCTCTCTCCTGACAAAAGCTGGCAGGTAACTCACACTCATGACCCAGAACCAGGAAGCAGAAACAGAAGGATCTCCAAAAGTTGTGGGGCAGCCAAACTAGCCCACTAGTGAACTCCAGGGCAGTGAGAGACCCTATCTCATAATACACAGTGGTGGTACGTGAAGAACAACAGCTGAAGTTGCTCTCTGGCTCATACACTCAAACACAGACACACACGCACACACACACCAAAACAGTCATTTTATAACTAAAGGACAAAGAGAGCTCTTAGGATGAATGAATTTCTCTTAATGATTGTTATTTGAGCATCATTATAGCATTCTGTATCCATCAAATGTTGAAAGAGCTCTGTTAAATGAAAATAAAATCCAAGCTTCAATCTATGCTTTGCGAATAGAAATAAGCACAGATGAAATTAGAATTTACAGATCTCCTACAGTCTTCCTTCCTTCCTCAGCCCATCGCTTTGTCTCACTTGCAATGCTCGAAGCAGTCTCTCTCTGGAAACACGCTGGCTGTGACAGCCAGGGAATGAGCCTTTCTTCCTTACCCCACTCCTGTCTCAGTCACTAACACTGGAAGAAGTCTTGTAGAAAGCACCAGAGAATCAGATAGGCAATCTCCACTTTCTTTCCCCTTTTCTCATTCTAAATGCCCAGTCCCATTCACAGCCCAGTAGCGCACCACCTTCAGGGGCCTCTCTTCTTTCCCTTCATTTTTCTCCCTCCTGAGGACCTTGTTAGATCCCCAACCTTCTAGCCTATCCCATTCCTGTGGTTGACAGTTGCATAGCTGGGGCAGACTGAGGGGCCACTGGCAGTGGCACCAGGATTTATCCCTACTGCATGTACTAGCTTTTTGGGAACCTATTCTCTTTGAATGGGTATCTTGCTCAGCCTAGATATAGTAAGGAGGATCTTGGACCTTCCCCAAAGCAATGTGCCTTGGCCTCTCTGAGGATTGGATGGAGTGGAGTGGGAGGGTGTTTGGAAGAAATGGGAACTTGGATTGGTATGTATAATAAAAAAGGATGGCTTGTTTTCTTTTTAAGAAAATATAGGTAAATAAAACCATGGCACAAAACATCCAGGAAATCTGGGGCACTATGGAAAGAGCAAATCTAAGAATAATAGGAACAGAGGAAGGAGAGAAGATCCAGGTCAAAAGCACAGAAGATATTTTCAACAAAATAATAGGAAAATTTTCCTAACTTAAGAGGTACAAGAAGTACACAGAACCCCAAATAGACTAGATCAGAAAATAAATTACCTTTAGCACATATCAATCAAAATACTATGTACAGAATGGAGAAAGACTATTAAAAACTGAAAGGGAAAAAACCAGTTTGGTCTATTTTCTGTTAGACAGGCCTAATAGAAAACAAATGTTGTTTTCTGTGAAACTCTAAAAATCAGAAGGGCATGGAAACACACGTTCTACAGATCTAGTAGAACAGATGTCATCCCAGATGACCATATCCAGCAAAACTTTCAATATCAATAGATGGAGAAAAAGTCATTTCATAGTAATACCAAATTTAAGCAATATTCATCTATAAATCCAGCTTTACAGAAGGTGCTATGAAGAAAACTTCAATCACAACCAAGAAAACACAGATAATAAGTAAATTTAGATCAGTAAGCCAAAAGAGGGGACCCACGCCACAACAAAGTAAGTCCTCACAGATATAAGAAAGCTGAACTAGCTAGCACCATACAACCCATCTGATCATCACTGATTAGAGTATCAATAACAGGAAGCTTACAATTCTTAGAACCTGAACAACACACTAAGGAATTTAAAGACTGGGTCAAGTCAGATAACAAGAAAGAATTTTAAAACTTTTAAATCAAATGAAAACACCCAATCTTATGGACACAACAAAGGTGTTTCTAAAGGGCAAGTCCACAGCACTAAGTGCCTACTCTGAAAACAAAATAGGGAGCCCATACTAGTAATTTCAAAACACCCCTCAAACTCTAGAACAAGAAAAGAAGAAATTATATACAAAAGGAGTGAATGGCAAGAAATAATCAAACTCAGGACTGAAAGGAATATATTTAGAAAAAAATAAACAAACAAATAATAATACACAGACTCAGTGAAGCAAAGAGTCAGCTCTTTGAGAAAAAAAATCAATAAAATTGACAAACCCATAGCAAATTAACTAAAAGGTGAAAGGAGAAGATCCAAATTAACGGCGTTAAAGATGAAAAAGGAGGACCAAAACAATTTGGTTTTCCACTAAATTGAAAAATGAAAAAGGTATTTTCTTGATATATACAACCTACCAAAGTTAAGTCAAGATCAGACACACAATTTAAATAGATCTATAACCTCTGTGAAGTAAAAGTTGTAATTAAAAGTCTACCAACAGCAACAAGAAAAAGGCCAGGACTAGGTGGTTCTAACAGATGGTAGAGCAAAATTCTACCAGGCTTTCAAAGACAAATTAGTGCCAATAATCCTCAAATTATTCCACAATATAAAAACAGAAAGAGCATTGCCCAATTTATTTTATGAAGCCATAGCAACCCTAATAACCAAACCACATACAGACCCAACAAAAAAGAGAATTACAGACCAATTTCCCTTATGAACATATATGCAAAACTCATATTTGCAAACTGAATCCAAGAACACATCAAAAGATCATCAAGTAGGTTTCATCTGAAATTTGCAGGGTGCTTCCACATACCTAAATCGATAAATATGATCAACCTTATGAATCAGCTGGAAAAAAAGATCATTATATTTAAAAGCATAAAAAGCCTTTGACAGGATCCAATACCCCTTAATTACAAAAGTCCTAGAAAGAGAGATTCAAGAGACCGACCCCCACATGACAAAGGCAGTTTACAGCAAACAACAACCTAAAAGAAGAAAAACTAAAAGCATTTACACTAAAATCAGGAACAAGACAATGTTCCCCACTCTCCATACCTATGAAGTCTTAATTACAACCATAAGACAGTTGAAGGAAAACAAGTGAATACAAATATAAAGGTAAGACTTCAAAGTATCTTTATTTGTGGATAATATGCTAATACATCTAAATGACTCCAAAAATTCCACCAGGTACTTACTCCTACAGCTAAAAAACACTTTCAGCAAAGTAGTTAGCTACAAAATTAATTCACACAAAATCAGTGTTTCTTCTACATACAAATGACAAGCAGAGTAAGGAACCAATCAGGGAGACAATGCCCTTAACAACAACCTCAAATAATATAAAATACCCTGGGGGTAACTCCAACCAAGCAAGTGAAACATTTGTATGATAAAAACTTCATGTCTTTGAAGAAAGAAATTGAAGAAGATACCAGAAGATGGAAAGCTCTCCCCTTGTCCCGGATCAGTAAAACTAACATAGTAGAAATCCATATCTGACCAAAAGCAATCTACAGATTCACTGATATCCCTATCAAAATTCCAACATAATTCTTCACAGAACTTGAAAGAATAATTTTCAACTTCATATGGAAACACACACAAAAACACACAAAACAGCAAAAAACAAAATAAAATAGGATAACTAAGGCAATCCTAAATAATACAGGAACTGTTGGAGATGTCACCACTCCTGACCTTACATTTTACTTCAGACCTATAGTAATAAAGACAGCATGATATTGGCACAACAGCAGGCATGTTAGTCAATGGAAGCAAATTAAAGTCCTAGACATAAATGCACACACCTATAAATACACACACACACACATAAACACACATACACACACTTTCAAAAAGACAGTATCTTCAACAAATGCTTCCGTTAACACTGGATGGCTGCAGGAAGAAAAATACAAGTAGACCCGTACATATCACCCTGCACAAATTTCAAATCCAAATGAACTTTAACATAAACCCAGATTCAATGAACCTGATAGAGGAGAGAATGGAGGAATATCCTTGAACTCACTGGCACAGGACAAGACTTTCTAAATGAAATACCATTAGCACAGGCACTAAGGTCACAATTAAGAAATGCCACTTTATGAAACTGAGAACTTTCATGGTAAAGGGTGTAAACATTCACACAAAGTGGCAGCCTATAGAATGGAAAAGATTTTTCCCAACTGAAGTCTGATAGTCAGCTAATATCTAAAACATATAAAGAATCCAAAAAACTGGAAATCAAGGAAACAATCTAATATAAAAATGGGGTACAGATCTAAACCAAGGGATCTCAAAAGAGGAAATTCAAATGGTTGAGAAGCACTTAAAGAAGTGTACAACATTCTTACTCATTAAGGAATTGTAAATCAAACTACTCTGAGATTTCCTCTTGGACAGTCTGAATGTCCAAGACCAATAAAACCAATAAAAACAAATGCCGGTTCATGCTAGTGAATATGTAGAGCAAGGGGAATACTCCTGCATTGCTACTGGGAGCACAAACTTGTACAGTCACTATGGAAAACAGTGTAAACTCTATATCCTATCACAAATAGACTTATTCAGTCATGTTCATTGCCGTTCTGTTCATAAAAGCTAGACACTACAAATAGACTAGATGTTCATTAATGAATGAATAGGTAAAGATAATGTGGTACATTTACACAATGGAGTTTCACTCAGCCATTTTAAAAATGAAAAAAAATTGAAATTCACAGGTAAATACATGGAGCTAGAAAAAAAAATCATCCTGGATGAAGTTTTTAATGTCCTGTAATCCAGCATCAGGGACAGAGTGTTGAACTTTAACTTCCCTCTGCTTGAAAAACTACTTCTGTCTACCAGTATGAACAAAACCAAACTGAGGATTTCCTCAAAGATTTGCAAGCCAATGTAAGCTCAAAGTTCTGTTCTGGTGGAAAATACAGATATTGGGAGACAGAGACACTGATGATGAATCTTAACTTTGCTCTTAATATCAGCACTAATTGTGTCAAGTCATTAGCTCCTTTAACTTGCTTCCAGTGAAATTGGTGGGGATGATACATAAGATCCTCATTTTGTTAATACTCAAAGTAGTTCTGTCCATCTTTCCCACAGATAGGACTATAACTACAATTAGGAATACAGAATACAGTTAAATAACTAGAACTTGGGGAAAAATTAAATCAATTACATATAAATACTTTCAGATATATATATATATATATATATATATATATATATATATATATGTATATGTATATATATATATACACACACATTATTGAGGGATTCATGCTACCAGAGCTGTGCTGTCCAGGTCAACTATTTATTGAACTCAAGTTGGTACCTGTATCTGTTTGGTTTAGGCCTGTGAAGGGTAAAAGGAGAGCATCAGAGCCAGCAAGAGCAGACTCAGCATCCACGGAAGGAGTAATGGCCAGAGGGTTAGTGTGGGAAGAGCTACAGCAGTATAGTTCCAAAAAAATCCCTCAGGCTGCAGGGGAGTCTCCAAGCAACAGCTGCTTAGCAGCCATAGTTGAGCAGAAACTATCTCTAACAACATCCCCATTATAGTTAGTCACTGACTGGCAACAGCCCAGGGAAAACTGGTCTGAGTGTGGGATCTGAAGAGGTGGTCCCTTGAGCTGTCAGTCTACCAGTTCACACAATGGCTCATGAATGAGATCTCAGCATTGGCATAAAGCATACACATATGGAATAAAACTCAGAAAAGGCTTCCAAAAAAGTTTCTTTCTTACCATTGCTTCATAATATTGAACTACATCCTGGTCTCTTCCAACTCTTATACAATTCTACCTTTTCCAATTCCACTCTTCATTCCAAAACGTTTATATTTACCATGAATCAGATTCTGACCCCTTCTCCCCAACTCTTTAATGACCTCTTAATGTCCTGAAAATATTCATTTTCATACAGCCCCAACTTTTCAAGTATAAACCAAAACCCCTCCTAGAAATGCCAATATAGTGATTTCAATCCAACTTGAATTGGCCTTATCAAAATATGCAAAAGAAAACTAAATGCAATCATTTTCCACTTCCACGTGGTTACCAATGTGTCTCAATATAATCATTCCTCTCCAAAGATGTCACACCTGGAAAAGTTGAGCCTTCCTCTCCCCTTGTTGCATAGAATGGCTGTTGGGGTTTTTCAGTCATACACAAACTCCTATCCATGGCATAACCGTCAATGTCCTCCCATCCTAATATCACATTGTGACTGTAGTGTTCTCCCATCAATCTCACTCTTTGAAATAAGGGAAGTATCCAAGCATCATTTCAGTGTCGGTGTCCTAAAGAAGGTTTAAGATGACTATTAACATCCAACATTTGAGCAGCATTTGGGAGCCAGGAGTAGTTTTTCAAGCAGAGGGAAGTTAAAGTTCAACACCTGGGAAAACCTTTTGAATGATGTCAGAAATGGAAAAGTAATTTAAGGCCTTGTGGGAAAAGCATTGCAAAAAGTCTTTCTAGATCGTTCTTATTTTGCTATCATATTTCATAATATGGCATGGGGTTTTTGAATGACCTCTTACATAATTATTTCTAGATACAAGGAAATTCTATTTAAAATTAAACGTAAGTTTTAACATATGGAAAAGTGGTACAATCTTTTATTGCATCCATAGAAACAATCACATTTAAACTGGATTTTAGCATTCAACAGGGAACTGTAAATTTTTTTTTAACATACCTGCAAGGTCTTGCACAGATAAGGACTTCAGAATAATTAATGCTAACCAGAAATTAGAGAAAGCAACAGCACTTGTTGCCCACAACCATGCATGTGTGGGTCAGATTCAAATAAGTCTCAGAGCTTTAGCCACAAGCCAGATGCTCCAGATGGAACACAAAGAACTCCATCTCCAGCCACCCTCCCTCCTCTGTATTCCAAGACTGCCTTTACTTCTCTTCGAAGTCAATGCAACCAGAACAGAATGCACGGCCTCCCCTCAAATTGCAAAGAACAAACTGATGTTCCCCTAACCAAGAAAAGCACAGTGCAACTTTCCCATCTAGAATTGCCTGGTATCCACCTTTTATGTTCTCTTTCTTCAGCTGAGATGAGCCTTAACTTCAACCAAAATATTTTCTTTCACCTGGCCCTTGTGCTGGAAAAACTTGACGGTACAACCACATGCCTCCAAAGAGACTGCCTGCCTTGGTCCTGACATTCTCCTTCCACCTTTCCTTCCCGAATTGCTAAGCATCAACACATATAATTTTGTTGAATATTTAGGCATGAACTGCTAAGGAAACGCAAATAGTGACATGGAGACAAAAATGCATGCACTGTTTCTACCCACCAGACACTCTCCAGTCAAGGTGTCCCACACCACTCAAGGCTACTTCCTCCAAAGAGAAGTAATAGATGTAGTTATTATGCAATGTAGAAACATCTCAACAAATCTAGCCTTAGGAGTGTGGTACAGAACGGTTTACCCCACGCTCATTGCTCATTTGCCCCCTATGGTGGGGTTGCCTACCACGCACTGGGATTAAAAGAACATTTAGCATCACAAAACTCACCTTCTGTGGGGAATTCCTGATAGTCTTGTCAGTGCTTTCCGTTCACAAAATGGCAGAGCCATAGTCCTTTCCTGTCAAAGAACAAATATAATTTATTTCCTTTTTAAAATTTTATTTTTATTTAAACATAACATCATTTCGCCCTTTCCATTCCTCTGTCCAATCTTTCCTCTCTCCATCTGGAAACCATGGCCTCTTTTTCTTTAATTATTTTTACTACACATGTACACACAAACATATACACAATTAAATGTATAAATACAACCTCCTCACTCCACATGTGAGTGTGTATAATTTCACAGTTGAGAACTTGGTATTTTATAACCAGTTAGTTAGTGGGCTCAACCCTAAGAAAGACCATTGCTCTTTCTCTCAGCTTTCTCATTCGTTCCCATAGTTACTTGTCTATGAGTAGGAGCCCATGGGAACTCCCCTACCAGGTTAGCAGTCTGCTGGTGGTGTGCTTATTTAGATAGCCATGTTGAGAAATCATGGAGGAACTTTGCTGTCATGTTTAGGAGCTAGATTGCCCCATTAGGTTTCCTGGTCCTCTGCCTCTTACAAGCTTTCCACTCCCTATTCTGCAACATTCTCTGAGTCTTGAGTGTAGGAACTGGGTTGCAGATATATCAGTTGCGGCTGAACACCCATGGTCAATTGTTCTCTGCTTTTGACTAGTCGGGACTTTTTGATAATGGTCTCTGTCTGGTGGTCTGTTTCAAAAAGAGCTTATTTTGATGAGTGGTCAAAGCTACACTGATCTGTGAATCTAAAGATAAGTATGTAGAATACAATTAGGAATTTTTCCGGATCAGGAAAGCAGGAGTAGTGGGATGTTCTCACGAACCCAGGGCCTCACTAGCCCTGAGTCGTTTTCTAGGTTTTCAGTACCAGACATCACTTTCCCTCCTGCTGAGTGAGCAGTCGGTTACTACCAACATAGACGTGCCACCATTGGACCTTCAGGGTTATCATGCCAAGCCACTTGCTGTTGGGCTTCATAAGCCGTCTTCTCGGGTACGACTCTTAGTTAACTTGCACTGGGGAGAACCATTGATTGCTTCCCTCTCTTGGAAGCTTGGATAACATATTCTAGTACAGTGAAAGGCAGTCCTCAGGAAGAAGCCTTTCAAGTCAGATCAACCCAGAGTCCTCCATGTCTTGTTTCCAAAGTACACGGTGTCTTCAACAATAAGAACATCAACACATTATAGGAAGCAACCATGGGCAACAGCGATACCCTATATAGTTTGGAAGTCACTTGGCATCCTTGACTAACAACTTAAAAGGGGGATTTTTCATGCTTGGCATTAGGGGTTGTGTAATAATATAGACTATGGCTCATGGAGGGAGTTTTATCAGCCCAGGTGATATAACTTCATTTAAGCTATGTGTATAAACATGCACAAAGAGATTTATATATGTTTCTGTAATTTGGGGTAAATAATTAATAATATGATACATATAGCTTTTTCAGACATCCTTATGGTTACTTAACCATCTTCTTTCCTTCTCCTTCTGTATTGACATCAGCACCCTTGAATTAACATAGCTTCCATTTGACTCACTTCTCCCTTCGTACCTCTTATATCCTGCTATCTCATTGTCTAGATTCTCCCCTTACGGCCAACCCCCTTTCAGACTTCTAGCTTCCATGGTGGTTACTCCATGGCTCATATCTAAAGACTTGGCACTAGGAACCAGAGATGAGAGAGAACATTTATCTTTCCAGGTCTGGGGCATCTCACTCAATATGATCTCTTCTAGTTCTATCCATTTATCCATAAATTTCATGATTTTATTTTCTTTACCAGGGAATAGTATTTCATAATGTATATTTATCACACTTCATCATCCCTCCATCTGTTGAAGGAGGATGTAGCAGCTTGAATGACTATGGGCCCCATAGACTCATATTTGAATGCTTGGTCTTTGGTTGGCAGAACTCTTATTGGGAAAGATTTGGAAAGTGTGGACTTATCAGAGGAAGTGTGTCACTGGGGAGGTATTTTGAGGTTTCAAAAGCCCATGCCAGACCGTCTCTTTCCCTCTGTCTGCTGCTTCTCCAGTACCATGCTTACCTGCCTGTTGTTACGTTCCTAATCATCATGGGCATGGACTCACCCTCTGAAACTGTTAGCAAACCCCCGTTAAATGATTTGTTGGTCACAGTGCCTCTTCACAGCAGAAGAAAAGGAATCAAGGAAGACGTTTAGGTTGATTCCGTTTCCTAGCTTCTGTGAAAAGAGAGGCAATGAACATCCTGAGCAAGTGCCTGTGGAGGAAGCTGTCAAGCCCTATGGGCTCATATCAGAGTGTATCTGGATTATATGGTAGATTTACCTTTAGAGTTTCAGAAGTTTCCCCCACTGGTTTGCAGAGTGGCTGGAGAAGTGTTCAACCCCATCAACCACATCCTCTTTAGCATTTGCTGTTGCTTGTTCTGTTGATCTTTGCTATTCTGGCTGGGTAAGAGGAAATCTCATATTTATTTTAATTTTCAGTTCCTTAATCGCTAAGGGTTATGAAGTTTTTGACATATTTCTTAGCCACCTTTATTTCCTCATTTGAGAACCTTTTGTTCATGGCATTTTTGAATGCATTATAAATTTTGTTTCGTTTTGAAGTCTTTGTTTTTTGAGTTCTTTGTATATTCTGGATGTTAATCCTCTGTCCAATGTATAATTGTCAATGATTCTCTCCCATTTTGTGGGTTTCCTTTTTATTTTATTGGTTGTTACTTTAGTTGTTCAGGAGAGTTTAAAATTCATTCCTGGGCAAATGGAGTCCCACTCAGAAAAGGCTTCACTACACCAATATAATGTGGTGTGTTGCCTACGTTTTCTTCTAGAAGTTTCAGTGTTTCTGGGTTCACAGTTAAGTCTGTGGTCCACTCAGAGTTTGGTTTTGCTCAAGGTGGTAAATTTCTTTCCTAATTTCTTTCCAGTTTTTCCAGCATGTTTTTGGAATCTTTGTCATAGCTATGCATACTTGTGTTGGGATCTATTTTCATGTATGTTTTTATACCAGTAGTATACATACATCATAATTATTATTACTCTGTAATATATCTTCATGTCAGAAGTGGTAATCCCTTCAGTAATATTTTTCTTCAGAAATTTTGGTATGTGGTGTCTTTGGTGGTTCCAAATGAATTTTAAGAATTTTTTTCTATTTCTGTGAAGAATCAGATGGGACTTTTGATTGGGATTATATTGAATCTGTAATTAGGTTTTGGTAGAAAGATCATTATTATAATATTAATCTTGCCAGTTCATAAGCATGGGGTATCTTCCCATTTTCATTGAAGAGGTCTTTCACGTCCTTGCTTAGATTTATTCGGAGATATTTTATTGTCTTTAAAGCTACTGTGAATGGGGGTTTGCCCATGATCTCTGTCTACATATTTGCAGGTGGTGAAAGCTATTATATTTTGTAAGTTAATTCAGTCACTTTTTTTGAAATTGTTATTTCTAGGAGTTTTTTTTTTTTTCTGACAGAACTTTTGGATCTCTTATGTTTAATACCATGTCATTCAAATTTGTAAAGTTTCACTTCTTCTTTTGCTAGTTGTATCTCTTTAATTTCTTTTCTTGCTTTATTTGTCCAGCTAGTGCTTCGAGAACAATATTGAGAATGAGTGAGTAGAGTGGGCAGTCCTGTCCCAATCCTGATTTCAGATTGATTGCTTCAAGTCTTCCCCATTTAAAATGATGCTGGTCGAGGGCTTGTCACATAGCTTTTATTAAGTTGAGGTATGTTCCCTCCAGTTCTAACCTCTTTAATCATGACAGCATGCTGGAATTTGTAAAGCTTCTCTCCATATCTGTTGATACAATTAAGAGATTTTTTATCTGAGTACAGTTATTTAATTTATTGCATTTATTGCCTTGCATTGGTTGAATGGCCCTTGCATCTTCAGAATAAAGCCAACTTGGTCATAGTGAATAATCTTTATGATGTTTGTCTGTATTCAGTTTGAAAGTTTATTATGAGGAGTTTTTGATTCTATGTTCATCAGGCTATTGGCCTGTAGAGTTATTTTCTGTTGAGTCTTTACCTGATTTTGGTATTAGATTAATACTGGCTTCATAAAAAGAGTTTGGTAGTGCTTTTTCTATTTCTTTGAATAATGTAAGAAAGATTACCTATCTTTGAAAGGCTGGTAGAATAATGGTGTGAATTCTTCTGGGCCTGGGCTTTTTTAGTTTGAAAGCTTTTTTTAAAATCAGTTTTAATTTTTTCATATGAGTTTGTTAATCATTTTTAACTTTGATGATTTTTATGAATCTAGAAATTTATTTGTTCTTTTACATTTCTAATTTATGTGTTTGATTGGTTTTTGGTTTTTGAGACAGGGTTTCTCTATGTAGCCTGGAACTCACTCTTGTAGACCAGGCTTGTCTCAAACTCTCAGAGATCTGCCTGCCTCTGCTTTCTGAGTGCTGGGATTAAAGATGTATGTCACCATAACCCAACAATTCTAATTTAATGTGGTATAGGACTTTTAAGGTATTTCTTTATATTATTTTGAACTTTTGTGTGTCTACTGTAGGGTTTTCCTGTTCATGTCTGAGACTGTTAGTTTAGGTAATTTCTTTCTTTCAGTCAGCTGGGCCATTATTCTTTGTGTTGTTTTCTTTGAATCTATTTCTTTCATTTCTCTTCTGATTTTTATTTCTTGCTGCCCACTGGATTTGAGTTTGGTTTGTTCTTGTGTTTCTAAATTCTTGAGTTACATCATTAAGTCATTTATTTGTGCTCTGTCTCATTTTTTAATGTAACTACAAATTCCTCTTAGAACTGCTTTTAATGTGTCCCAAATATTTTGTTATGCTGTGTTTTCATTTTCATTTAGTCAGGATAGTTTTTGACAGAATATCCTGGGTTTTCAAGTGACTTCTAACCTTTGGTACTGGGTTCCTTTTCCTACAAATGCTATTTCTCAGCACACACATGACAAGAAACACTAGAAAACTTCAGTTTCCTGACTCAACACAGATACAAATGCTTACTGACCAATCTAACGATGCATTAAGAGTTACAGCAGAAACAGGGCAAATCAGTGTTTTGTTTTTTACCCAGACAGTTCTAGAAAATAAATATTTTTTAGGAGTTTTCTTCTTTTTTATTTTACAAGATTAAAATTTGAACAAGAACTAAATTTTAAAATGCCTTGTGATGTTTTATGTATGAAAGAATGGTAGAAAATATCCAAAAATTTTAAATATAAACAAAATCACTGACTTTAAAGTTAAAAATCATAAGTAGTCTTATCGTTGAAGCTAAGTGTATTACTTGAAAGCCGTTGGAGAATATTTAATTAAACTAAATGGTCTGCCTGCCATACTACCCATAGCTACTAATTTTACCTCATTTACATTAAGATAAAGCAAATCACGAAAGTACAAGTAAAAACATAGTAGCCATTTGTTAGTTAATTTCAGTTGATGGTCTACCAATATTATAGATGCATCCTTAATTACAAATGGGCGTAGAGGGACTCCCTGCCTGAAAGCCTCCTCCTAACGCAGCCCCTTAACTTTGGCTACTATCAGAAGCATGTTTCATCTTTAAAAGTTATCAAAATATTGATCTGAAACTCCCAGGTCTAATTGCCTGTTTCACAATGCCATTGTCTAGGGAACAAAGCATTGGCACCATTTGTCATTTCGGGACAATCATTCTCCTAACACTAAAGAAGATAAAGCTGCAGATCAATGACCTGTTGGGAATCCTGAGTGCTGAGTGATCACCTGTTCTGTCAACATTGTCTTCACAGTAGTGGTGTAAAGTTAATTCATATGCTGTACTCATGTGATTGCAAGTGATAAGGGATTCATGATGTTAATCATAAATCAATTTTTGTGCTCACTATCCTAAGACCCTCTGTGAAGGGGAAACATTATTTATAATCTATCTTTAGTACCACGGATGTAGATAGATTGCTTACTTACTACATTAAAATATGATGTGTTAACCACTTTTCTCATTCTCTTTCTCCATCTGTGTGAAAAATATAAATGTATATACATATATATATACACTATGTGTTTGTGTGTATTATAATATATATGGAAGACATTTTTTAAAAATAGGTTTATAATATCTTGTAAAGTTCAAATGACATTATACATTATTTACAATAAGTATCAATACTTTTATTCAAAAGCCGTTTTTTTGCAAGACCTAGAGATGAGAACTAAACAGTGCTACCTGAGACACCAAAAACAGCTCAAAAGTACCGAGTGGCCAATTGCCCAGGTCATCCAACTGAGATAACGAAAAGGCATGGTTTGGACAAGATACACAAGAGCACAGAACCAAATGTCTAGAGTTATTTGACCAAGTCTTGGTCTTTGTTGTCTCCTCTGGCGACAAGGAGAGACTGGCGGGGGCTATTTGCTTTGTTCTTGTTGTTGTTGTTTTGTGTGCACTGGATTTAACTGTTCTGGGCTCTTAGCACTTTTGCCTCAGAGGTCTGCCTTACAAGGGCATTACCACAAAGTAACTTGCTGAATACAGTGTGAGTTGAAGCTCGGCCGCTTTCCTTCACCATCTGAGAATTTTCTAATTGGGATGCTATTTCCTATCCCTGTGTCCCCAGTCTCATAATTCAAACTCTGGCAATTGTTAATGCGGGCATACCTCTTTAAAATAAGGATGAACGTTTAACCAAAGTTTAGTTGACTTAAAAAGAATCCCTAAACAAATAATTTCTTTGGCTAATTATTTTTATTTTAGGTTGAGGGATAATATGTTAGGTAGGTTTGGCTGTTTATTTTATAGATATATAAACTAAAAACCAACTAGGAGTTTATTTCTCTTCCATGAGAAAAATGACTATTTCTATCACAATTCTGTGGGAATTCTGTGATGTCATCACACACATAGGTGCTCTCCAGATCACCACTATGCCACCCTAGAGCCTCCCTGCAAAGGACAAGATGCCCACTCCAATTTCAGCTTCTCCATCTGCACTCCAGGTAATAGGGTGAATGTCACTGTGAAGGTACAGTGCTCCATTCTGACAGAAGACATTTCAGTAGATCTCCAGGACAGAATTGTCACTGTCCAGAACTTAATCACATGTCAGGTCTCCATATAGCTACAGGTGGGCTATAAAATGCAGATTTTACCTGTGGCAATATTCACAGCTTAACACTAGGGTCCTGGTGGCAGCGGCTGGATATTGAAAGGTCATGTTCACTGTGGCACTAAACCTTTTCCTTTAATCAGAGGGGGAAAAAAATCTTGATAGAAAATCAAAAAGGAATGGAACACAGGCGAGGACTGTGAAACTCACATTGCTTTCTTAAACAACAAAGTAAAACTTAATTGTTATTAAGTCGACACATGATCATGAGGCAAGTCTAAGTCGGTCTGTTTCTTCCCGAAGCCACTGCTTGCTGCAAATCAAAACTGAGATTGACAGCTACTTACGAATAGAGATTGGACCTTGTTGACTTGAACTCTAAGAGAGTATCCATTATAAATGCAAAGGACACACACTATTTAAAAGAATAAAGGGATTGCAATCATGACTTGAGAGCCAAATAAAGGCAAGTAAAAATGAGATAAAAATACATGGGTGCCGGGCGATGGTGGCGCACGCCTTTAATCCCAGCACTCGGGAGGCAGAGGCAGGCGGATCTCTGTGAGTTCGAGACCAGCCTGGTCTACAGAGCTAGTTCCAGGACAGGCTCCAAAGCCGCAGAGAACCCTGTCTCGAAAAAAAAACAAAAAAAAAAAAAAAAAACAAAAATACATGGGTATCGGCAACCCACAGATACAAATTAGTACCAAGGAATGCCATGCAATCCATCTAAACTCTTCAAGACTCTTCAGAGGAAGCAAAAAACTCACCTCAGACAGCAATAAATAATAAAGTGATTCCAATGGGTCTAAGGTTAGTGCACTGTGCCCCCGTCCTCCTACCTGCCTTCATCAGGACAAGACTGCTGACTGACTCCTCCTCTTCTCAGAGCTCTCACATAGGGCCATTTATCAGTCCTCCAGAGTTTCACTTTCTGGTTCCCGCATCTGCCCCAATTGTTCTACCACATTATTACCATCCCTGCTAGAGGGGCCATTGCACCTCCCTTGGTTATCTCTCTTGGGCGGGGTTTTAAAAGCGTGTTAACTGCACACATTTCCTGCAGCCTTACTTCTCCCAACGTATTTTCCATGTAGCCGTCATAATAATCTTTCTGAAACGCATGCCCTGTAATGACAGTACCCTAATTAAAACCATTCAGTGAGTTCATTTCCCTTCCAACCAAGGTTAAATTCCTCACGGTGCACAGGAAGCCCTGTATTACCCGGCCCTCGGCAGCTTTGGCCTTTTCTATGCTCCTTCCTGTCCCCTCCCTTTGATCCACTCATTGCTAACTGCTTAATGTCTTTTGAATACATAATGTTCTCTCTGTAAAGTGGCGATTTCCCTCATTTGAAATGATGATCTTTCTCTTTCTAGCTCTCCTGATCTCTTGCTGTATCTGGCAGCACTTACCCTCTTGTATCCATTAGACATTTCCTCTTTCAGTCTCATAAACCCTATTTGAGTCTCAGCCAATCCAGATACGCAGTGAGGTGCTCCAGGTCTCTATTCCCCCAGGATCCTGTGCTTTGGATATTGTAGACACAGTGGGCCTAGTTCTACCTACTTTGGTCACAGTTGGCTGTTACTTCTATAGGAGTGTCAGTTAGTGTATATACAGTAATGTCTGTTCTCTGCCTTGTTCATTATACCTACCCTACATATAGTATAAAATTGTATGCACAGTACAAATGTCAAGGAATCTCCTTCAATAGATATAATGGAGGCACTAAAATACCAGGAACAAACAAAAAAAATGAAATGATCTGTGTAATTACAGTGGCAAGCTTTATATTAATCTTTACTTAGTTTTCTCATAAGTGTTTTACTGAGAACTGGGAGCCTCCGATCACTAACCATAAGCCTCAGTGCTCAGATACCAGCCTTGGATCTTCCTGTCTTGTCTGGACCCACAGGTATGTACTATATTCAGGTTTTCTGGAGCCTGCAGAGCAGAACCAAAGCCCTCACTCTCTGCCTTGTATTTATGTACGAAGGGCCGATCCCTGGAAAGCACCGTCCACGCAACCTGAGTTCTTACTGAACCCTCTAACCACCAATCTCCAGAGGGCAAGCTAGCCTTCTCAATATGTGGATTTCTATGACCTGTATGTCTTCCTTCAGAAGGGCCCTTTTAGTTGTTCTCATTTGTTCTTTCTTTCCTGGGAAATAAAGGAGAAAATGTGCCAGAGGATGATCAATGAAGTTCATCAGGATACATGATAATATCTAGCCAATAAAAACGACTCTTATGGTAACTGTATTTAATATCCTCTTGCTCTATTGTGCATTTCCCCCTCAATCACTATCTTATTTAGATATGATAACCTCACTCATGTGATGCTCTAGCCGCTTTTGTCTGTCCCTTGGCTGTCTGTAAAAGCTGTCTTTCAAAACATGAAACCCTTTTCTCCTTCAACAAAGATGGTCTCAATAGCCTAAGCATTAATTCTTGGGTTAAACGTTTCTGCTATTTATCATGTAAGAGCTAACTATTCTTACCCATCCTGCCATGGAAAGAGCTCTAGAAACTTGAAGGTGAAAATAAGCCTGCAGAAATAAGCACAGGTATTTTAAGTGTGCAACTCAAGCTAAGAGCAATAGATGTTTTTATAACCAAGATAAATGCCAAATATTACACAATATACATCAATCAAACTGTCAGATCACCCCCATGAAGATATATAATATTTGATTTACAGGTTAAAATAAGCTGTATTTAATAAAACAGATAACCCTCAAAATCATCCCATTCAATGGCAAAAGGCAGTTACAAAGTACCATATTTTTAATGATCTCATTTATAATCTGTATATAAAATGAGTCATATCCATACATAAAGAAATAAATTACTGACTGTGTAGGGACAAATATGTGGACAGGAAGTAGTTTCTAAATGGTATAATTCTTGTATTCTAAAATTAGAAAAATGATGGCTGCATAATTCTGAAAATATACAAAAGTAATTGAACTGTTCACCAAAGATATATAAATTATATCTCAATAAAAACCATTAGAACTTAGAACATTCGAATTAAAAAGATCAACTGATACTGAACTGTATAATAAACATTTCCAATAGTAGACAAAAACAAGGAAAAACAGAATGTCAAAGTTTTCTGTTGTGAGAAAAGTAGACCTGTTCTATAATAATAATAATAATAATAAAGTCTTATTCTCACCAGCAGATTCCAAAATAAAATTAGGCAATGGAATCTTAGTCCTGGGGTGGGTACTATTTGGAATTCAGCAATAAAATACTATCATAGACATCATCACAGCCTTAAACTGATGGAATGCTCATTTTCGAGAAAGAAAACTGGATTGTTTTTTACATGAAGAGCAAAGGGAATGAACCCCACTCCAGCTGTCACCCAGGAAAAGTCAAGTTCAGAAGAAACAAGAACATCCAGACATCTGTGCGCATATAAAGGCTTGGGTAGTTTGACACTAATTCACTTTCTAGGATGACAAAGTCTTCAGCGGAAGGCACGGAAGATTTGAGATATATTTTGCCTCATTCATGGCTATAAACACTTTATTTTCTGTTTTTCTTTAGAACTAGGATATAGGACACAATTCTGGCCACTGGACATCCTGAAGAGGTGTGTTCCTTCTTACGTTTTCCTGTAACAGAGACACAGTGCCCCCGACCAGAAGATAAAAGCTACATATTAGGAGAAAGAGAACTGATCAAAATGACAAGAAATGCATGTAAAAAGAGATAACAATAACAAACATTATGATATGGTGTGGGAAGTCCTTCTGTACATTTGTTGCTTTTATTTTATTGGTTAATGAATAAAGCTGCTTTGGTCTACAAAAGGGCAGAATAGAGTAAGGTGGGAATGCTAAACAAATAGAGGAGGAAGGAAATGGAGTCAGAGAGACGCCATGTAGCCACCAAAGGTAACAGACACCTAGTAACCTTACCGGTAAGCCATAAGCCTCGTGATAAAATATAAAAAAAAATAGAAATGGGTTAATTTAAGATGATCTAAGTGTCAATTAATAAGAATCCTGAGCTAATAGGTCAAGCAGTGTTGTAATTAATACAGTTTCTGTTTGATTATTTTGGGTTGGGCAGCCGGGAAATAAATGAGTAGACTCCTACTACAATGACAGTAATTGAACGTTCAGGCAACACAAGGGAAGCTAGAATTAACTTCGGGTCTATTTGACCTAATTGTATGGAAAGACATATTTGGTAAATTTAAATAACTAGAAATATTCCTATTGCATGGTCTAGACAAAATAAAAATATGCATGCTAATTTTATTTTAACTGTGAAATATTAGTTTTCAATATTTTTTTTAAAAAACGTGAAGTGTCTCTAACATTTGAAAGTTTCATATTATTTACAAGCTGCATTTAATGTTCAGAGGCTAAAGTTTTTTGGGTTTTATTTGTTTGGGTTTTGTTTTGTTTTCAAAGGACAAGAAAGTCAAATATTCAAGAGGGAGCAAACTTTACTTTTCTCCATTTTTCACTGCAAGAAAGCTCATAGATATGACCCACAGATCAACATTACCATATAACTTGATAGAAAGCAAAAAATGAGAGGGAAATGACGTAAGCAAAAATTTGTAGGCTGGGAAGAAAATGAAAATTTCTACAAGTAAGGAAATTCACGTTTTCTAAGATAAGAATATCAAGAAAACAAATTACAGTTCTGAAGAAGGCAAAATCAGCCACAGCAACCGACAGTAATCACTAAGAGCAAAGGGAGAGCCGTGGTATTGATGCTCATGGCAAAGGAATGTTTTCACTGACGGGTCACCACATTTTCACTTTCTTCGTTTTCTTGCGAAAACAGACATTTTATCACATTCCAGACATAAACCAATGAAATACTCATTTTGGAGGAGGAGAACCAGATTCTTTTCTGAATGAACAGCTGTGAGACTGAACCCCACTTGAGTTGCCACTCCGGGTGCCAGAGTCAGGCGGCAAGGGGGAGATCACACATGGAGAGTCTGCTTTCCAGCCAGGGTCGGTCATTGCCCAGACTGCCTCCTAAGGCTCTCTCTGAAGCTCATGCATATCACTGAATGGGCTTTGTTTTAGCTGTCTTTTCCTGTTTTCATAATATTTCCATATTTTAAAAATGCACGCAGTAATTCAGAGAGGCATCTTTGAACATGTTTTATGCTAAGTGTCCTTGAATTAATCATTTCATATCGTAGCTTTTGTTTGAAAAGGGCTTTTGCATCCCTTAAGTCTTTTCTGTCTGCACACGTTTGAAGTTCAGTCCTGATTTTTAATGCATTTTGTTGTACAGGAAAGAGAAAAGAGCACAACAGAAATGTGAAGGCTTCTAGATGCATCACAGGTCTGATATAGAAATATAAAACACAGGAATTAAAAACAACGATGAAAAGGAAAAGCATCTGGGCCTTTAGAAAGATAAACACACATGTATATATTCTTCTATAAGAACAACCATTGAAAATAAAAGGAGCCTGGCGTAGTGACTTCCTTTGTCATCTTAGAATTCCAAAGTAAAGACAAATTAAGAAAAACACTGATAAAATAAGGTGATTAAACAATATGCTAAAGATAAGCATAATTTACAAATCAATCCAGTGAGTCATAAAACAAAATGTCAGTAGGAGTATTAAAACATATATTAAGTCTAACATTAAAACAAAAGCTGTTAAGGATCTTCTGTTTACTCTCCTAGAACTGAGATTCTCACTTACATGTTAACATCATAATACTACAACAATCCACCCTCCCTGTTTGGGCTGGAACTGTGAGTCTTCAGAGATAACAAGAAAGATAAACAGATGTGTAAAACAAAAATTAAAAAAAAAAGCTGATACTATTTTAAAGGCTGCGGGGGTAGGGGGGACTGAGTCTGGACATGAGGAGCCAAAAGCTACAGAAAAAACTTTTACACTGGTGTACAGGACAGGTTTGAGTAGATTTCAAGAAAAAAATACTAATTTGAGTTTAGGAATTAAACACAATTCCACATAGTCTGCATCCTACACCCATTAATAGTATTCATTCCATACTCTCTTTTTTTAAAAAAAAAATCTCTTTTTTTAAAAAAAATATTTTTTTATTTATTTTATGTGCATTGGTGTTTGCCTGCATGTATGTGAGTGGGAAGTCAGATCTTGGAATAACAGACAGTTGTGAGCTGCCCTGTGGGTGCTGGGAATTGAACTCAGGTCCTTTGGAAAAGCAGTCAGTGTTGTTAATCCCTTAACCATCTCTCCGGCCCCCATATGCACAATCTTATTCTTGACTGTGACAAAGATAAATTTTCTTAGTTGCATTATTCCATAAACTATATTTAGAGTGTGCTCATTGTTTTTGTTAATAAACAGAACTGCGGGACTAGAGAGATGGCTCAGAGGTTAAGAACACTGGTTGCTCTCCCAGAGGTCATGAGTTCGATTCCTAGCAACCACATGGTGTCTCACAATAATCTGTAATGAGATCTGGTACCTTCATCTGGCATGGGGATGTAAATTCAGGAGGAACATTATATACATAATAAATAAATCTTTAAAAAAATAAATAAACAGAACTGCGAAACTCTACGGAACTTGGAAGAGGTTTGGAACGACTTAGCATTAGTAGGAGACTAGACAACATCCTGTTCTCAAAGAGTCTTGTCACCGCTGCTGCAACAATTTCTTGATTTTGTGGCCCAAGAGTAAAACCGAGCTCTCTGACAATTAATTCTCTTGACAGTTTTATGCTGAAAAAGGAAGATTGTAACGATGAAGACTAATATAAATGTTGACATTTAACAAAATGCTGGAAAAGAAAATTTTATTAGACTACAGTGGCTACTTACCAATTGATTTCTTAATAACCCAAAAGAATAAATGGACCTAGCAAAAGTCTCTAAATTATTCTTTGAGAATAGCTTCTACGGATGGATTTTGCTTTCAGAGATGATAAAATTGCCCAGGCACTACCCTTGGCTCCCCATGGATCATGAAAAACCATGAATTCAAGTTTCTCAAGCCCTTTATCCTCGGGTCAGAGGAGACTAGAAGCTCTCATGAGTCACTCCCAGTTCATTGTAGAGTTTCAAATCCACTCAGTATACCAAGAGTGGTGAGATCCCATCAGGAACACAAACATACCCACAGAGCTTGCAATTTAAATACTAATCATTCAAAGATGCTACATCCAATTAAACGTACTCTTTTCACACTTAGGACATAAGCTTAATTGTCCGCAACTGCATTTTACTTTTGCGTTTATAAATGTAAGAGTTTCAGAAGGAGTCCTCAAATGTGTCGATGTATACAATTTTCTTTGCATTAGGTACAATCATCAATGCTACAATAAGCGGTCCATTTCCGGAGTTCTGAACAGACATGCTAATAAATTCAGAGCCCGCCTACCTTGACCTGGAACAGCATGTGAAATTAAAATGACTGCTAAGTTACAATAACATTTTATGAAGATAGCATGATAAGAAATTCAAGGCAGATGCTGGCTTAGAAGCCAACTCCATTTGCTCTGGCCAGCCCCATTTGAAGGCACCCCTCGCTCCGCAGAGACAATAGATGTTAGCAAGGAACAAAGAGCCTTTGCAAATATTGGCTGACCCTGAGCACTGTGTAATTCCCTTGTTCAACGCTGAGCCTGTTACAGCCTTGTCAAGTTGTAAAATCAAAGGGTCCTCCTCCTGCCCTTGCTCTGAATTTAAGTTTTTATGCTCTTTTTCTCACACCGAACAGTGTGTGATTGTTTCTCTGCGGTGCGTCCCTTTTTAGTTTGCCATCTCCCGTATTTATTTAAGGCACTGTGCCACGGGTAAGGGGAAAAATGCCTCTGCTGCAGTTTTCATGCTTTCTGAAAGACTTTTTAAATTTCATGTTCATATTTTTGAGGTGGTACTGGTGTTGAACTGGGATTTCTGCGTGCTGGGCATGCACTCTAAGGAGCTGTGTGTCTAGTCCACCTTCTGAACTAATAAGACTGGCATTTTATTATTAGCCCTTATTTCCTTAGTATAGCATATGGAAAGGAAGACCTTGGCATTTAACATATTCCTTTTATCTGTTTGGTTTTTGTTTTGTTTCATTCTGTTGGTAAAACAGGAGTTCATCCTGTGCCCAGGCTCGCCTGGAACTCAAAATGTAGCCCAGGCTGGCCTGCAACTTTAAGTAGCTGCCTGACTCATGGGCCATCATGTGCCTCTTAAAAACCTTTCTTTAAGGAAGCTAATATAAATAATATAGAGTAACCTTTCGGGAGGTCAAATGTTATGGCGTTATCACAAATCTTTCTAACAGTTCATATCATTTTCACATAATTTTGTTTCTACAGGATGGACCTACGATTTAAAAAAAAAACCTATTCTTTCCATCTCGAGATTGGTATTAACTTAGAGTTTCTGATGCTTCAGAATCCGTGCTGAGGATGTCTTAAGTTATTCACGACACAACTTCTAACAAAGTGTGAGCCTGACTTGAATAATAAATACTGCAGCCCCTTAATAAGGCTCGTCTCCTGCTCATGTTAAAGCCCGGCACTGTTTCTCTAATCCAGTGGAATTTTACCAAAGTCAAATTAAGACACATAAGAGCACATTCTCAAAGTGCATCTCCTAATCCGTAGGAAATGACTGTAATTGATTTACAGCCAGCCAGCTGCACTGAGAACACAGCAGCCCCAGATGATTCTCCCGGTTGTGCTTGGGTGAGCCGGGGTGCACTACAGGCTACTCTGCAATCTTTTATTCACCACATCGTAAAGTACAAAGATAAAACGTGTGGTTGATGGGGAACTTGTAGCAGAAAAACTACTGGGAAACCATCTTGCTTAGGTAAACATTTACTTAAACACATTAATAAAAATGTCAGGAACATTGTAAAAGCACATAATCTATCGAAGTTACTAGGTGTTTCTAAATGCTTTTCCGCCCCTCCTTTCTGGGTTCTACCCAGGGTGGACTTTCTCTTTTCTGGGACACTCCAGCAGAAGCCATGTGCTGTGCCTAAAAATGGCAGCGTGCGCCTCCCTGGCTCAATCTTTTCATTTACATTTGCTTTGTTTTGTTAGCCACGGGCAGTTATTAGCCTAATTATGAGGCTATGGCTTTAAACTGAGAAAGTGAAGCGGTCATTTGTAATGATTTCTCTCTAGTTATTTAAAAAAATTCATCAAATTATTTTTATCACTTGTGAAAATACTGAAAGTCTAGTAATTGGAATCTTTCACCCCTTACTAGGCAACTGAATAAGTGTGGCTATTAAAGGTGACAGAGACAGATGACAATGACCGCTCCCCCCCCCTTGACAGTTTTTGCCCACAACATATGTTCAGTACTATCAGGGCTTTTGCAGAGAACAAAATCATCAGGTAGACAGGTTCACAAACAGTGTCTAGGACACACGCTGGCTTCCTGGTGTTAACAAGGAATGTCACGCTCACTTGTAAACATGGTCAGATAATGTGAGGATTCGTCACTTTAATTATTGGTTCTCAAGATCATGGTTGAAATACTCATGCTGCCTGTAGACCTGCTGGACTGGAAGGTGAGTTCACCCGCCTGGCGTTATTTGCTCTTGTGTCATGGAAAAGGAGAAAAATTACGAACTCTGTAATGGTTCTGACAGTGACACTCAACCATTTTTGTTTTAAAAAATAATTTGGTGGTTAAGGTTTGTTCTTGACTCTAAACATTTTATGTAGAACTAATAGGGAAATATTTGTTCAAAGGGTTTACTAATAGCCACTTGCTTATTAATTTCTTCCTCTTCTATTAATGCCAGTGCTGAGGGAGGTAGAGACAAGAGGGTTGCTGGGGCAACCTGCCAGACTAGACAAAAAATATAACACGAGCTTCTACTTTAGGAAGAACCTCTGCCTCAAGAGAGCAAGGCAGGGGGTGACAGAAGGGAGCATATGCTATCCTCCTCTGGCCTTTCTGAGTGTATACGCATGTATGTATATATGTCACACATACCTACCACACTTATCTCTGTCATACGCACACACACAGACAGACAGACACACACACACACACACATACTCATCAGCAAGATGGAGTGGGGAAAGGAAAGAGAGAGTGAATAGTTCAGAAACCTAATTTTAAGAAATCTATACAATTCACAAGCCTTAAACTGCCACTAATCATTCATAAAACAGCACATAAAATGCCCATATGGTTAATACACATATGCCTACATTTTATTTTTAACATATCATTGTATGTTATATTGTATGTGCACGTGTCATTGGAATGGGTCTTCAAGCAACTCATTGTGGAATATTATTGTTTACTTGCAAAGAACATCAAGAAAAGTAAACTGGATGAGAAGATGCACACCTGTGTGATTCAGTCTCCTTCTTCTCCCCTGATCTGCCTCAGAGCACTCACTGGTTATAACAGCCAGTGTTAGGAAACACTATAGAACAGCATTTCAAACAACAGTTGGTCAGAACAACGGAAAATCACGTACAACTCAGGCATCATAATTTTCTGCTATTATGTCCGTCACTATATTGCCACAGTTCTCAACCTGTGAGCTGTGATCCCTTTAGTGTTTCCATACCAGATATTCTGCATATCAGACATTTACACTGCAATTCCTAACAGCAGCAAAATTACAGTTACAACGTAGCAACAAAATCATTTTATTGTTGGAGGTCATCACAACGTGAGGAACTGTATTAAAGGTTCACATCATTAGGAAGGTTGAGAACCACTGCAATATCGGTTAGGTTTTTGCCAACTAGACATAAGTTACAGCCATTTGGTAGAAGGAATCTCAGTTGAGAAAATGCCTCTATTGGACTGACGTGTCAGCAAGCCTGTGGACCATTTTCTTCATTAATATTGACGCAGGAAGGCCCAGCACATTACAGATGGTACCATCTCTACACAGGCTAAGAAAGCAGACTGAGAAAACCATGGGGGTAGACAGTCAATAAGCAGTATTACTCCGAGGCCTCTGCTTCAATTCCTGCCTACAAGTTTCTGTTTTGAGTTCCTATTTCAGCTTCTCTCGGTGAACTGTGCCCTGGGAAAAGTAAGCCAAGTAAACTCTTTGCTCTCTAAGTGGCTTCTGTCTGTGTTTTGTCACAGCAAAGAAAAGCAATCATCCCCAAGACTGAGCAGGGTGACACTCTCTCCTGCAAGAGAGATTAGGGATGGAAATGGTTTGATCAGCTAGGGTCTCCTCCAGGAGCCAGGTGTGATAGACGGAACACTGAAAGCTGAAGATACCATAGCCAGTGCCTCTGTGTCCAGGGAAACAACGTGGGCAGCGCAGGCAGCAAGAGAAAGCAGGTTCCTGTTCACTCTTATCCCTAAGCCTGGTTGAGCAGTCCCAGCAACTTTGCTGGGGATGAGAAAATGCAGGCAGGCACCATGAAAGGGCTCCAGAGAATGGAAGGGGAACGGTTCAAGGAGAAGGGGTGAGGACTCTCTCAAGAACTAAGATGGTGCCTCCCGACCATGCTACCATAGCCAACAAAGATCTGTGGACCTGTGGATTGATACTAACTGACAGAATCTTTTGTTTGTTAGCCATTGCTCACTTCGGACTTTAGTATCTCCTTAGTTATGGCTTTCCTTCATCACCTGACATTGGCTCGAAACAGGTGGCAATGGGGTTTCAAAGTGCTTCACCAAGATTGTATCCTCTGTCCCATTATTCAGTATGAAGTGGTAGCTTGGGGATTTGCATCATTGTCCTGCCCATCCTCTATATAAAGGCTTTGTTACCTATGGGTAGCATAACACTAACCCTTAGTGTTTTCTAGATTTGGAGATTTCACATAAGTTCCATGCAAATGTACCTGAAGAAGTCAACATTGGGAAATCATTTTCCAGGTGTTGGTACAGAATTCTTGGGAGGTTTATGCTTGAGTAAGTCACAAGATATGGCCTGTTGGAAGAGGAGTACCCAAATCCTTAATCCTGTAGCTCCATATTTAATGTCATGGAGTTTAGATGGCTCTGTCCTTCCTGATTTACTGCCTACAATCTCTCTCTCTCTCTCTCTCTCTCTCTCTCTCTCTGGCTGGGTTCCATGCCTATACCCTATAGCTCAGACACGTCCAACATCCTGGGGGCTTCTTCAGTGTGATCCAGGCTTCACCTCATAGCTTCACAAAATAACCTTCCAGGACTTCCACGCTGGGTCAGCAGCATCCCTTAACCATGGGATAAGATTCCATAATCACTTTACTTCTGTGTCATTCATAGCTCTAAAGCCAGAACCACATGGCCAATGCTGTCTGCTGACTTTTGCTGCTAGCACGGAAGGGAGCCTGGCCCCCTTCTTGAACTACACTTGCATGAGCTATGAACTGTGATTGCTTTTAGGAACAGAAAACTCTTTGAGCCTTTTCCCTTCACAAGTTTGTGGGATTCGCTGGGTGGTGTCTTGGATGGAGGGCCCCACTCTCTTTATTCCATCTCACATCAGGCCTCTTCTTATATCTTCCAGTAAAAACCTTGGCTCCAACTATACATTTTCCGGTGCTCTTTTCCTCCTCAAATGGTAAATTTGGTATTTCTTTTTGTTCCGCTTGCACATTTTCATTGCAGACCTGAGTACGAGTGATTATCAATGACCACGAGACAGAGTCAATATTAGACTGTCTTGAAATCTCCTGTGCCAATGAAATTAATCAAAAACATTTTAATTTGGTTTTAGGCATATTCTTAGGACAAGGACAAAAAGCAGCTGTTTGGGTTCAGGCTTTACTCCAGTCCCTGGCATCCAGATATCCAAAGAGTCTGGAATGTTCTGGTGGAAGTTCCATCCCAAGCCCCCTCCCCTGGGAGTTGTCTCAATCCATACTCCAGCCCTGAAAAAGCCCACAAATGCTGACCCCTCCCCAGAGATGCTCAAGACCACTCCCAGAGGGTATTTAAACTGCCCCCACCACCCAGAGACTAAGCTCGTGGTTTTCCAGTCTTCCTTCCCCAGCTCCTCCCTGGGGCTGGAAAGCCATCCTGGAGCATTGGTATCCATTAAACCTGGGCTCTTTCTAATTCGGTTTGATTTGGTCTGATCTGGATTATTTATTGCGTTGGCGGAGAGGTTTATGAGAGTGCAGAAACTTTTCAGCAGCTTCATTATTTGCCAAAATATCACAGGAATGGTCTCTAGCCCAGCTGCTAAGTATTTGCCTTGGAAACTCTCAGGCCAGGCCCTCGTAGGCCACATTGTTCTCAGCACTATTATCTTCCGAAGTCCTACTAGATGGCCATCCAGCTTTACGTACAGTATTCAACTGTTTTCCTAGTCTAAACTCCCAGTCAGGTCTGACTCATCAGTGGTCCACTTTCTGGTAATTGCTATAAATATAATGGCATTTCAATGGCAGGCAGAGAATCATAGCAGGCTCATTTTATGGTCTCTACTGTTACTTTTACATCTGGTGCCTTTTTACATTTGAAAATAAGGCATTGTTTTAAGGAAATGATAGTAAAGGGATTTCAGTTACAAATACAGTTATTTTAAATCGTTGTTTAAATTACAATCTCAAACTGTAACCCATCTTTCTGCTTTCTTTGGAGGCGAGCATAATTCAAGACTCACTGAGCTGATAGAATTAACACACCAGGAGAACTTCGGCCATGGTACAGAAACACCATCGATGGATTCGTCAAACTGAGCTCAAGCCCAAATGCTACCTGAACGTCTTGTCCTTATAAAACTGGATTTCAAGGTTGTGCCTTCAACTGAGATTATAATTAGGGACAACATTTCTCCTAAAATGTTGAAATAACAGTCATTTTGCTAAGATGAATACATATCAAATCTAAATGCCAATATTAAGAAGAATATTCATTTTGTTCTTTACATGAGGCCTTACAAATACCTAAGACTCACAGTTAACAAATCCAAATTGTTATCATTTTCAAAATTATAAATCTAGCTGCCTACATAACTTTCCATTTTTACAGTGAATTTAAAGAAACATATCTAATTTTCAATCCTTGGCCTTAATATTAAAATATTAGCATAACAAAAGGTCTTTCATTTTGTCTGATAAAAAAAGGACATACTTGGTTCCATTAAATACAGTATAGCTTGTTTTTCTTTCTATTTCTCTTTCCCTCTCCCTGTTCTTCTCTCCCTTTTTTCTCTTTTCTCTCTCCTGACCATGTACATACATATTGCATAAATATACACATTATACATAATTAGAGACAGCAGTAATAATGACAATTGGGAGAAATAATAAATTTTCTATAAATATTATTTACATTCCTTTCTTTAAAAATTAATTATTTTTAATTTTGTGAATGTGTTTGTGTCTGAATGTGGGTTTGTGTATATGAGTGCAGTTCTCCCTGAGGCCCCAGAGGCTTTGGTCCTGGGGCCGGAGTTACAGATGGTTGTAAAATCACTGACATGGGCCCTGGAAACCATACTCAGATCCCCTACAAGAGCTGTATAGTCTCATCACTGCTGATTCATCTCCAGTTCCTATATTTCTTTTCAAGTAAATGTTACACCTAAACACTGGGTGTGTGCCTACATCCACTCTTACTTGTCTAATACATGAAATCGTTTCAATTTTATAATAATCAGAAGAAATGCACTGTATGAGAGAGTTTGCATGCTGGAGCCTGAGAGTTCTGAATCCACTCCTTCCTGACTGGTGAGAGAGTTCAAACCTATTCTTGCTCCTCAAGGACAAAGAACAGGATCTTTGGTCAAAGGTGCAGCTACTGAATGTCTTGCTACTCAAAAGCCAGACAGCAGGATGTTTCACTTATGGCATTTAGAGGTGTAAGGAGGTAACTACCAGGTATTTTGAGACCTAAGGAGGTAATTACGCTTGCTTGTTCTTTGTATTGTGGAAGTCTTCTGTCCTTCTCCTTTGGTATGGGTATATAAGGACTGTGAGTAATAAACTCACGACTTTTTGTTACAGTATTCACTGGAAGCCCTCCTGACTCTATCTTCTATCTCTTGCCTCTTTCTTTCTTCAGTCCACAGTCTCCTTCTCAGGAATATATGGACAAGTTGAGCCAGACCTGACATTCGCATTTATAATATTGTCTGGAATGCAGAGCTATAATTTTACCAGCATTCTCTCCGCAATTGTTTATAAAGCCCTTCAACACACTTAATCCATGTATTGTCTACATTTTATAAGCCAAGAAAACAATGGATTAAAGCCGACACACATTCTGATCAAGGTCATTGGTTAAAGGGCATTATGTACCATAAGATTTAATCAAACATAACTTAGGTCATTTTGTAATTTCTACTAAGATAAAAAGCTAAGTGGTTTATATGCCCTTAGGAAATTTCATAAATATTGCAGTTTCAACATTGTTTCTTTTCCTAGAAGAACCACCACACACAGCTCCTTATAAAATAAACTATTATTTTAAAAGCAAATCTCAACCTCCAAATTATAAAAAAGGGTAATGATCATACACAAGCAATTAATAAAAATAATATGGTCTATTAGAATTAGAAATACATTCAGCTTTGTGATATTAATCTAGTAAACACAAATCTAAGGAAAATATCAAAGAGGATATTTTCCACTTGGGAAAGACTTCGGATGAATCATAAAATCCTACATCAGACTGACCAAATTTAAATTGGTGGTACAAGAAAATTTCAGTGATTTAAAGAAAAGCAGGAAAAAAATGCACTCCTCTTGGATCAGGAATCAATGTGTAAGAATTTATCAATGAAATGCATGTAGAAGAAACATTCTAGGGTCCCACAATACAAGAGTAGAATTATAATATAGCATTGCAGATCTAAAATAACACTGTAGGAGGATTGTATAGGCGTATGGTAAGGACCATGCTGTGGAAAACATGAGAATTAATTAAGTCACAGAGCAAAGAAGTAGAGAAGGAACATTGAAACTATATGAGTGATACTGTAATGAAGAGATGAGAGTGGTTGTCTAGGAGGCTGCTGAGTTATTTCCCGGATATTGACAAAGACTTGAGTGACTGACCAGTAAGGACAAAAGAACAACAGAGGACATGCGTTTGGAATGGGAGAAGCCTAAGACTGGAATTTGGATATTTTATAGTCTCCCCACCCCTTCCTCACACCTACCCTGCCATTCCCCATCCCCAACACCCAGGGTCTTGCCCTTTTCCCTGTTGGTTTTGTCTAGATACCTGCCCTCATGCCTTCTGGTGGTTTTCCTCACCGAATATTCTGGCACCTGTAAGCTGCAGTTCAAGGAGGCTGCTATGGCCTTCTCTGCCTACCCGTGTTCCTTTAACTCTGCTTCAGTTGATCTCAGTTTGTAAGCAATATGGTTCAATACCTAAATCTACCCCTGTTTGGACTAGACTAATTTCCGTCTAAGGTGCAACAATTTATGACTGTATGAATTTGCTACATTATTTTAACCTCTCTGAAATTCAGTTTCTTCATCTACAATATGGGATTCAGAAACTTTTATATCTTTAAGGATTCCCAAAAATGTCACAGAAATAATTTATGTGGCACTGATCTGATAATTATTAAATGGGTGTTAACTGTTTCATAATTATATATATATATATATTATATAATGTCTGATTTGTATCACATTAATATATAATATTCATATTTCATAAGAAAACTTCAAAAGATCATATTAGGGTAAAGATTTTGGTAATAGGCAAACTCTGAGATTTTGGTGTCTAATCATCTTTTCCTGCTAGTGGCTAGATATCACTCAAGAAAGCCCTTATAGGAATCTGTTTGTATAAGAAAGTAGCAGTTTCTAGAACATGTGCCTTAGAGAAATCCATAGCGAAGAAAGTGAACTCAAACACTTTTCACTGCTTCTGCCCAGAAGTGACATATGACCCTTCCACCCCTACATCATTAGCCAAACCAATTATTTGACTTTTCCTGCCAACAGGGTAAAGGAAGAGCAAAGGGTAGTGGTAAGTCAGGACACCTGAGTACATGGTAAGGATTAAATGTCTTTCCTACAAAAAGATATTGACTATAAGAAAACTTGGTAGATTTTACTCAAAGCAAATGTTGATTTCATTAGTTTGCTTGTTATTTTTGAATTCTCTAATCTTTCAAAGACAATGAAAGTTACAAAATCTCTTCCATATTGATCTTGGACAGGTTTTCCAAGGTGCTATCATTAAAGAAAAGTGATCTAATTGAACTGTGAGACAGTCTCTCCGGGACCAAACTTTCACTGACTTGTGGTATAACTCCAAAATACAAGTCAATAAACAGGTCTCTGCTGGCTTCCATATTTGCAAACAGATGGATCAAATTCAGTGTTTTCTAAATTCCCATGTAGCTGGGAGTGTGCCGAAGTGTTTCTCCAGTTCTGTTTCGATTCCACCTTAAATCAAGGCGTTATACTTTGCCTCTGATTGCAACTTCATCAAACAATCATAATTTTTATTTGTAATCTTGGATTTATAAACCTAATTTAATGTCACTTTTCTCATGAAATTCTTGACAGTATAAAGACAAATATATTCACAGGACAAATCATGACTCTCTGTTAGCTTATTTCATTTTTAATGAATCAGCCCTCTGTGAATATGGATGTGACCAGTATAGGGTAGACTGTGTACATTTCAGACACTGATGCAACAGTTGGGATCTAAATGCATTAGTATTCAGAGATCTGCCTGCCTATGCCTCCTGGGTTCTGTGACTAAAGGTATGTGCTACTGCGCCCAACCTGCAGTGGTAGCCAGCAAAACACACATGAGACTTAGTTAGGTTCCTAAGGGTCAAACTGGATTTGAACTATGCCAGACACTCAGTATAGAACTACAGCATGTTTGAACAATACAACTAAGTTGTGGGTCTTCTAGATAGGAGTGAAATTGTAATGCTTTGGCTGGAAGAAAAGCATTCTGGGGAAACCTTGATCCCGTTACCGAAATCCATCTTCAGAGGTTCAAAGCGGAGCAAAGTGCTACGTGAAATCCATTGTAACAGCTATGAGCAATGCCAGCTACCTCCATTTATCTTCTGTCTAAGGAATGGTTTCTCCATTCAAATTACGCTGCATTTTGATTGGCTGTGGTTTTCTGTAATGGTCTTTGACTGCTGCAAAGAGAAGTTTCCTTAATAAGAAGTGATGATTACACGTGAGAGAGACACGGGCAACACCAGCAGAAATGCCAAAGTGGGTGGCAAATCCAAGAGGCCTCGACCCTTCCCAAAGATCTACAGGCCACTAAGGATGATGACAATAGGAGAAGTAATCTGCCCTGGGGAAGAGCCCATCAACTGGCTATCCCATACCAATAAAGAAGAACAATCGTCAAAGCAAGTGGTGACGAGTCTGTGACTAGCCCAGGTATACGAGAATCAAAGCTGGATCTGCAGATAATGACAATGTGGGAACTCCAAAGAACAGACTAACAACTGTGGTTCTCAAGGAAGAGGGTAAATTTACAAGGAATCTAAACAATACCCACGGAGGTACCAAGCACTGCTAACCTTGGAACTCAAATACATGCACACAAAGTCTCGTGATTAGGAACCTCTGTCTTTCCCTGCATTATCTGAAGAGATAATGGGCCTGCACAAATGGGCCCTGAATATAGGCATACCATGCACAAATGATGGAAAGTACAATAGTTTTAATCACCTACTTTTAAACATACAGTATTAGTAATTTTTTCTCCCCACTAGTGAAATAATAGCTAAAGGCAATATGCAAACCACCTTTAATAGAGAAAAGAAATGTTAAGTTGTCTATAGTCAAGGAGTACATAGAGAATCTGCTTGCTGCCATTTGCCAGATGGATGCCAAGCGTTCATGTCTCGGTGTTTGTATCCTGTGGTTTGGAGAACCATTCTACAATCGCGGGTTAACGTTTACTCTAAAACGTGTAGCACTGCCTTGTGGAGACACCCTGTACCTAGTGGTAGTCTCAGTGCTCTGTAAAAGTGAATTATACTTTTCCAGCCTAAAGAAATGAGGAAAAATGTGAACATCTGGATGTGGGCTTGACCTGAGCTTTGTATCAAGGGGCAGAAATAAGGGTATCAGCGGAAGGGTGCAGAATTACCACACCAGGAAAACTTAAATTAAGATTACCTAAAGATGATAGTTCACTTTATGACATTATAACAAACTCTTATTTTCTCTGAACTTATGTAAAATTGGCATCTCTGATATATGTGTGTGTATATAACATATATTAACATAATATATAATTAATATATAATATAAATGCATATGCTTAGATTTTAGTATATATACTAAAATAGTAGTATATTTATAAATACTAATTTTACATATATTTAGTATATATAGTATATATACATATATGTGTATATATAATATGTATATTCCAAAAAGCCAAATGTTCAGGAAAGGAGAAGAACAGGCAGTGATGAAGCATTGCCATGTTTTCTTGAGGCTCTGAACATTTCCTTTTTTAGCAGACTATTGTTAACTCTTCTTCCTCATGTGTTGCTCTGGTGACTGACTTTCCAGGTTTCATGTGTTGACTGAATCCCCCAGGCGCAAGATTACAAACTCTCTTAACCTCTTCTCGAAACTTCAACTCACCTTCTGACAGACTGAGGACAGTCATCAGAATCTCATTAATGTTTCCTCACAGGGAAAGGCAGGAGGAGCCGCTGATATCAGGTCAGCAGAGCTGCTCCTCTGGTTTGAAAAGAAAAGAGAAAACAAGACAATCTCTGTTTCTGCTCTACAAAGTAATTCGTCCTTGTTAATTAGCCCAAAGTATGTCCAATTTAATATCTTAAAGATGTGTTGGCAATTGAATCCTTTTAATGGCACAGACTACAAACAAACCATTTCCAATTTAGTAAACAAGCATCCACAGGAAAAGGGTTTTATCTAATCAAATAAACCTCACATTACCTAACGCCCAAAAGGCACAGCTCGACCAGCTCATTATTAACAACGTTAATGTATCAAAGGACTTGTTAGGCTGCTGCTCAAATGTCGCTTTCTTTGGCTCCAGCTTCCATTTCTTTTTCTGATGCCTGCTTTCACTGCTTCCGGGCCGGTGCCTCGGAATTGCTACTCTTCACCATCCTGCCTTTGTTCTCAGGTCTACCCGCCCACGGTGCCACCACCCACGTTGCCACCGCCCACGGTGCCAGGGATGATGTGAAAACCAAAGGAGGGTGCAGCGGAAGCATCTTATGAGAATTGGTTGAGAAGTATCTTCATTTGTGCTGCTACCACAGACTGGGACTGACGAGAAAATACACCAAGAACGGAACTGTGTTGTCTTGCAGTTCTGTAACTTGGGAAGTCCAAAATGAAAACGTCGGCAGGTTTGGTTGTGTGAGGCCGGTGCTACCTACTACATGGCACAAAACGGAAGGACTTAAGAGAGGACATCCCCTAGCCATGTTCTTTCTAATCCAGTGGTTCTCAACCTTCCTAATGTGGAGGCCCTTTAATAAAGTTCCTCACGTTATGGTGACCCACAACCATCATTTTCGTTGCTACTTCATAACCATAATTTTGCTAGTGTTGTTCATAACATAAATATCTGTGTTTTCTTATGGTCTTAGACAACCCTGTGGAAGTGTTGTTCAACCCCAAAGAGGTCACAACCCACAGGCTGAGAATTGCTGACCCAGTTCCATTCACAGGCTTTTTCTGTCACATTCACTACTTTAAAAGCCCACCGTTAATACCATCCCCTGGGGGTTAAGTTTCAATTCCTGAAACTGACACTCACACAAACACTCACACAAACTCATACAGACACATATACACTCAGACACACTCAGAAGCATACAAATGTTCATGCACTAACACACAAGCTCACACATACTTTCATACACATTCATATGCGTATACATACTTTCAAACTCACACACCTACACACAAACATCAAAGAACCAACTTAAGCTGGGCCACCAGAAATGCCTATGCTTTATAAGAAAACAAGCCCGTTTTAATTGGACAGTGAAACGGGCTTTTAAAGGTCAAATATATTTAACTTCCTTCTCTGTTGCAGGAAGGGCCTCTAGTTCGTTTCCCCAGCTGCCCAGACTCCAGAAATAATCACACAGAAACTATATTATTTGCAATACTGTTTGGTCAACAGCCTAAGCATATTTCTGGCTAACTCTTACATCTTAATTTAACCCATCCCCAATAATCTGTGCATCACCACAGGGTCGTGGCCTACGAGCAAAGTTTCAGCATGTCAGTCTCTGGCGGAGGCTCCATGGCTTCTCTCTCGACTTCGCCTTCTTTCTCCCAGCATTCAGTTTAGTTATTCCTGCCTAGATCTATTCTATCCTATCAGGCCAAGCCAGTTTCTTTATTCATTAACCAATAAAAGTAACATATATACAAAAGGACTTCCTACATCACTTCTCCACCAATATAAAAAACTTTTTTTTCGGAAGAAAAGGCAGGAAAAGAAGGAAAGAAGAAGAAGTTGAACCCAAATTCAGTGTGTGTGTGTGTGTGTGTGTGTGTGTGTGTGTGTTGGCTTTCTTCATTTCTTCTAATAATCAGAACAAAGATTAAAACCTTTCTATTATGATATGATTTCTTATCATTCCCAATACTTGGGGAATGTTTTTGGCTCTGATTTTTGTTTTGTTGATTTCTTTTCAGGACAATGACTCTGGGATCCTTTGAGCTCTTGGTTGCTTTGCTCGGGTCATGAACTGCACAGACTCCCATTTGGTCAGCAGGCTGGAAAGGAGCCACTCCGACTCCTGGATTTCCCACTGCTACACACAGTTCAGCCCACTGGCTCTCCTGGCTACATTCTTTCAGAGGGACATCATTTGTCTCTGAGATTTTTCCTGTTCTCCTGGTTTTCTTCACTGTGACCTTCATTCGTTGCTCCCCCACCGCCTTTTTCCCCCTGAATCCACACTCAGGAAAAAAATGACAATCTATTCTGCCCAAACTCGAGAAGTGAAAGGTTGGATAGAAGAAAATGAAGCAAGCCGGGGTGCTCCTGGGATAGCCACTTGCCCCCAACAGTGTGTGCAGAGTTTACAGTGTAAAACAAGTACAAGGTCTTGCTATTGTCAACCCTGGATGAGCTCAAAAGGGGGAAGAGTGGAGGAAAGGGAAGAGTGAAAGGAAGAAGGGAGGGAGGGGAAAGGGACGAAGGGAGGGAGAGAAATACAAACAAAAATGGAAAAGAAATAAGAAGACTGAAGGAGCCATGGACCTTAGCGGAAGGAAGGGAAGAAAGCCCATTTTTGCATTGAGTTATCCACATGCTTCATGGCAATCGTCTGGGCTTCCTCCCTGGAAAAGCTTTCAGGAGAGCAGACAACAAGAAGCTTTTAGTGTTCTCTTTGTTCAGGGTTAACTTTTTACAAGTCTTATTTCCTCCCACTCTCCCAGCTCTGAACAGAGCTTTGGCATATAAAACATTCCTGAGCAAAACAAAATGAAATAAAATAAAGCCTCTATTGTCTGCTCCTGAGCTGACTGGCATTTCAGAGTCGTATCCAGCGCTCCTAGAGCTGCAATTTCCCATCAGTTATTCTGCCCCAGGGTAGAAAACAAAACGCAGACAGACAGGGGAAAAGAACCTTCCCGCCATTGCCTCTGCACTAGAATATCTGTCAAGGTTCACTTGCCAGCATCCCTTCCTTCAGACTGCAGGGATTTTTTCTTTCTTTCTCCCTTGCAAACCCAATATGAAGCCAAAAACTCCCAGTGAGGCGATAGCTTCATTTAGCTGTGTAAAGGTCACACAAAAATGTGATAAGGGAATTTCATTTTTTTTCCCAATGCATATTAATCTTGACTCTGCTCCCTTCTAGGGCTTCTTAGCTAACTGAGGAAGTCTGCTGAGGACCTCAGTGCAGGTCCATGACAGAAACCATGGGGCTGCAGTGATACAGGCCCAGCCTAGAGACAGGAACCCCCTCTTTGCTTCAGCCGTTTTCTTTTTAATTGTGTCTTCTTGATCTTTCAGAAGGACTTACGGGTGCCTCATCTTAAATGAGAACCCGCCTATTGTCTTTGCCCCACAACGAATGCTTCCAAAGCAATTTTGCATTTTTGCACAGTGACTAAAGAAAAGATTAGCAAACACAAGCATGACTGACGCCACGTTGAGAGAAGAATTTGTTCTTCGTTTCTGTCACTTAACTTTTTAAAAGTGCATTTTCTAACACTTTGCTCTCTTCCTTTGTGTAAGGCTCGGTGTGGGCCTTACCCATCTTGACACTTCACCGGTGTGCTTTCCTCTAGTTTTTCTGCTTGACTCAAACACATTTTACTAAACACATTCTAGATATATTATATTTTCCCAAATTTACTTTCAGTTTATTAAAACCTATTACTATGTCTTCCTTGGGCTTTACCCGTATTATTTGAAGAGCTCATTCATTTAAAATTGGCTGTTTCTCTCATTATTGGATAAAAAATTGTCTGTTCACTCCACTGGCTAAACTGCTAAAACAGTCACTCCAAAGAGAAAATACTAGTCACTACTGGCTGAGAAAGAGTCCTGGAAAAGAAACGTCCAATAAGGTTTGTAGTAATAGGAGCGGTGGGGCTGCGTCCCCGGCACCCGGCCGCCCCCATGGCTAGCTTTATACCCGAAATAATTACACGGAAACTGTATTCTTTTAAACACTGCTTGGTCCTTTAGCTCTAGCCCTTACTGGCTAATTCTGATATCCAGATCAACCCATCTCTAATAATCTGTGAGCACCGATCTTACCGGGACCTACATCCATCCTGGGTTGGAGCTTCATCGCGTGTGTCTGCCCGGGAGTGGGGCATGGCGTCTCTACTCCAGAGAGCAGAGCTGTCCGTCTGAGCTCACTTCCTCTTCCTCCCAGCATTCTGTTCTGTTTACTCCTCCCACCTATGTTTTAACCTATGAGCGCCAGCCAAGCAGTTTCTTTAATTTTTTTTTTTTAACTAATGACCTTCCTCCATCAAAGGTTAAATGTTGTGGAGAAGTTCAGCCTCTATAAAGGTTATGGAAATATATGACAGGGAAAGACCCTGCTCAATGCACAGCAGGAAAAAGCGTGTTCCTGGTGCATCATTAACTAAACACCCTTCCTCTGCCCCGCTCCTTCAAGCAACTGCGGCCCCTCAATAAGGGGTCCGCAATGTGAGCAGAGGCCCATGGTGTGAGCATGCGCACCCTCCATTCCACAGCTACCGGAGACTGATCGTGTATTCATATAAGAACTCGCGTTCTAGGGGCTACGTTCTCCTAGGGAACATAATAAGCACTTTCAGAGAAACGAAGTCTCACTCGCTATTTTTCATTTCGCATGGGAAATTGCTTTTTAAAACCTTTAGATTAGCAGCTACTGCGTGCAGGTTCACCCGAAGGCAAACTAAAAGAATAGCTAGATTAGGGGTTCTCTTTGTTTAAATCTTGCCGTTAAATCAGGTGAGCCAGGTAAGCTTTTGGAGGAAAGACAGGAAGTAGAGGATCAAGAGCAGTAAGCTCTTTAAATTGGTATCTTGGGCTACGTTTTCCTAAGCTTGCTTTTATTAGACATTAAAAGTCATTGTATCACATCAAGCAAATTGTTTATCTTCTAGTATTTGGTATATATTGCAGTTAAATCAAACGTACTTTTAGTTGACAGAGTATATTTTATTAAAAAATTAAAGACCTCTGAATTGGGATAAGTGAAGTCTAATGAGTACATATCTTTTATCTTAAGAAATATTTAAAATTCATAGCTCAATTCTGTCTCTGGAACAAAAATATGTAAAAGTGTCACCTTTTTGCTTGTTTCTCCTAGAGGGGAATTTGAATTTGATTATTACTATAATTATCAGTTATGATAATGAGGATATTGAGAAATAGAATTTGTAAATTGTATTCTGTTCTTAGAAGTACTAATATAGAAGGGAAACGATACAGAAGTGAGGCTCTTCCCTTATACGGAGAATTCATTCTTTTCTCTTTTCTTCTTTTTTTTCTTTCTTCCTTTCACTTCCTTTGTTTGTTTTTTTTTTTTTTTACAGGGTTTCTCTGTGTAGCCCAGGCTGGCCTTGGACTCACTGAGATCCACTTGCCTCTGCCTTTCAAGGGCTGGGATTAAAAGTGTGCACCACTATGCTCAGTTAAAATGCATTCTCAAGCCTGTGCTATTACTTACAAGCATTCTTTTTCTATTCCCTGGTCCTCATAAATGGAGAACACTTAGTACAAGATGTAGACTCGAAGTCAATGGTGTTCTTAAAAAGACTCCCCTTCTTCTTGTGACATTTAAAATATAAGGATGGGTAATGTTGGCTGCCATAGATTTTTCCTGGTATCCTTGAAATATGTATTTCTTGTAAAATAGAATTGTGAGGACTCGTGATTTTCTCAAACTTTTCTATGCCTGTGCCTGAAAAAATAAGAGTAATTTGCAAAACGTAAGGAAGCATGTGCCACCTATGCTTCTGACAACAGGTAAACACCCAGAGTGCCAAGGCACCAAACTCGGAGCACTACCTCACCTAAAGAAAGGTAGTTACAGCCAAAAAGACTAAAAGATAGGATTGAAGCAAAAGCATTTACTGCAGCCAGCTCTCCACAATCTACATGAAGCTGATATGGTGATTGCGTTTCCAGTCTCAACACTCGCAGTGAGAAGAAAGCCAAAGCCAGACAGAAGAGCCCAGAACGCTTACCTAACATGTATACAGTGCTCTATCTGCATGTTTGAATCAAATCTCTTTACAGATGGTTGTGAGCAGCCGGGACTTGAACTCAGCACCTCTAGAAGAGTAGTCAATGCTCTTAACCTCTGAGCCACATCTCCAGTCCTGCCAGCTGGATTTTTTAAACAGTAGAAAATAACTGGAGATCCTGTCTCAGACTAGAAAATGAAAAGTAACACCTTGACCTCCTCCTAAGTGTCATGATATTTAAATGGCAGCAGGAACACACATACACACATGCACACGCACACATTAACATATAAAATAAAACAAATTACTAAAGGTAACAGATTCAGGTAAGGATGTGAAAAGTGTCATTTGTACACTGTTGGTGGGAAAATAAATTAGTTCAACTGTTGTTTAACAGTATGAAGATTCTTTAAAAATTAAAACTTAATCTATTATCAGACATAGAAATCCCCTAGTGGCTATGCATAGACAAATGGAAAGAAATCAATACAGCAGAGGGATCACCACAATGGCATGTTTAGAAGTATTCATAATGGCCAAGCTATGAAATCAGCATAAATGCAAATAACACATGTATTGATAAACAGAATGTGGTACATAAACTCCACGGAACTTAATTCAGCAGAGAAGAGAATGAAATCCTACCACTTGCAACAACATGGGCAAAGTTGGAGGCCTTCTGCTCAAGCCAGGCAGCAGGACATAACCCTCATATTCTGACTCATGTGTGGAGTCTAAAAGAGTAAGCCTCATGGCAGTTGAGAGTAGCATGGTGGTGTCAGAAATAGGAAGAAGTTAAAAAATTAATTTTAATTGAAAATGAATTAACAAATAACTGAATGTAAGACAAACTTTCATTCCATGATCTCCTGGCCATCCTAATTGTAATCAGTTTTCTGTCTGTTTTCATTCTTGAATTAATTGAGGAGAAACCAGAAGCAATTTTAGCATCCATAATTTTTTATAGACTATGAGAATTTTTCCCAGTATTCTGACAGACCACTAGGTTTTGTGGCCTGCATGAGTCTGTTTCACCGGGCCACAGATAGATGGCTTTCCTGACCATCTAATACTGAGTGGAACGTGCTGCCAAGTTAATGGGGCACCAGGTTGATGCAGCCCATCTTTATGCAGGAGACTCTATGGTCATCATGAGAGGTTTATTTTAACTCTACCCTCAAAAATGTTGGGGGTGGATCTTGCTTATCTTTGTATGCACAGCCTAGAATATGTTTGATTTATATGAAACAAAGGCTAGCTGAACAAATACATGAATTAATACATTTAAAATGTTGCCACTTAATCTTAGCTTTAAAAGGACAAGTTTTAAAAAAAATCAGGTTCGAAGCTCTTTCTAACTCCTGGTAAACATTAAACACATCCTAGTGACCACAGCGCTTGCTAGCTTGCCAAATGTATCCATCTTAATTTTTAACAGATAGGTCATCTACGTTCTGATTTCCCATCTTCCTATAGAAAGCAGGGTTCCTGTCACTCAATTTTGTTTTCTGGAGCTATGGCTGAGGTTCACAACAATCAGAAAATACTCTGGGCCCTCCATAGATTCATAGTCATGTGCTCATCACAAGCACACACACACACACACACACACACACACACACACACTTTACTCTGCTTTGCTCGAATTTTACCCCTCCACTCATTGTCTCCTACCTCTCAATGCTCAAAGACCTTGTTTGAAAATGTGACCATTGTTGGCAGCTCCTGGGAATTAATCTCCACACTCTTGGAGTATCCTGCCTGGTTTGATTTACCTTGGAGGTTTTCATGATGGGTTAGGCTAGCACTGTGACTTATTGTGAAGACACAGGGCCACTCATGACTGTTCTCTTTTGACCCCAGAGGGACTAGGGACTGTCAGGGAAGGAGTTAGTCTTGGTTATGAGGCCAACCTCTGACCCGAGAACCTTCCTGAATTGCCCTCTATGCATCTCTTCTGTTGGCTAATTTTAATCTATATTATTTCATCACTATAAATTATTATAACACCTCCCAGTGAGTTCTTTCTGTGAATACTTCGAGTGAATGATGAAATCTGAAGGTGTCTTAGGACCCAAACTTGTGCTGTAGGGTACAGGCATGCATACTTTTCTCTACTTGGCAATTAAGCCCATGCTTTATTGTTAGTCTCTTTCACTGTAATATAAACTACACAAAGGCCTCTGAAGCAAAATTAATAAAAACTCAGGGTCAGAAACTGGGGTTCAACCTAAAGATCTGAAAAGTAGAACAACCAGTCACTGGCTCTTACCTCAGTCTGAAATGGCAATCCTGCCTCCTGGAATCTCAAAATGAGACTGTCTGAGAGCAGTCTCCCGCCACCACCCTGCCTTATATTCCTCTCTAGGGCTGGGATTAAATGTGTACATCACTGGAATTAAAGGCATGTACCACCTGATTTCTATGGCAACTAGTGTGGCTACTGGAATTAAAGGTGTGTGTCATTGCAGCCACTGGGGCTAAAAGTGCATGTCATTGTGGCTACTGATATTAAAGGTGCCTGTAATTGTGGCTGCTGGAATTAAAGGTGTGTGTCACCATAGCCTGGTCTGTAAGGCTGACCAGCGGGACTGTTTTCCTCTCAGATCTTCAGGCAAGCTTTATTTATTAAAGTATAATTGAAATGCCACATCTGACCTCTATGTGTTTGGCTCACTGGCCTATCCCAATAGAATAGTAAGTAACTATTGTACAGGGCTTGTTTAACTATTGACTTGAATGCATTTCAGTAGCTGATGTCTGTGCTATACATTACTTTCGCTGTCCAATGATATAATAGTTTATAATTTTACCTCATTACATTACTTAATTTCCATTTCCATTTATTTTCCAAAACAAAAATGCAAGGTGTGTAAGTTCCTTAATATGTTTTAAAGAATGGGAAGGAAATTACTTTTTAATTTGATACAGGTGTATTTTTTAGCAAACTTATTTTAAATTTTATTTTCAAACATGTTACAAACAGAAATGATACTCCAAAATTAACCAGACTCAAAGACTTTACAACTCAGTGAACTTCTGAATAGTTGCAGTAGTTTTTTGAAGTTGAAGCCGTGGAAACGCAATGTTAGAATTTATATTTTCACCATCAAATATATTCTGTGCACTATCGACCACCAAAACCAAAGCAATACATGCCAGAACTAGAACTAGAATAACAACTAATTTTATATACTCTTTTGTAACTCATGTTTATTGCCTGCACTCGGTCCTTCCTTGTCCCCTAATATTTTCCACTCTTGTTTGCTTTCCTTCATGTTATATGGTACCCACATACACATTTGTTTACATATATGCATAAATTATTGGCTGCATTCTGCATACAAGGGAGATTATGTGGTTCTTTCACATCTGAGATTATATGACCTTGCTTAATATTACACATTCTAAGTCCATCCATTTTCCCACAAATGTTGTGATTTCATATTTTTCAGAGTTGAGTAGCATTCCACTTTATATACACACCAATTTTTCTTATTCATTTATCTGAGAATGAATTAGCCCTTCATCTGAGAAAGGGTGGGCAATCTTAGCAGACTATCTGATGCCTGTCATGTTTATGGAGGTTGCAAATAACAGTGGGGTTAAGCGAGGGTCTGCTGTCACATTCCTCTGACTTCATGAACTTCCCATCTGAATGAGAGCCAATAGGTACAAATCAACATACAGCTAGCAATCATCAGAAGTACGGAGATTTGAATAAGAATGGCCTCCATAGACTCATAAATGTGAGTGCTTGGACACCACGGAGTGGTATGATTGGGAGGTGTGGCCTTGATGAAGTAGGTGTGACTTTGTTGGGGTAGGTGAGGCCTTGTTGGGGGTAGGTGTAGCCTTGTTGGAGAAAGTATCACACTTGGGATGGGCTTTGAGGTTTCAGATACTCAAGCCAGGTCCAATGGCTCACTCTTTCTTCCTGCTGCCTGTCTATCTGAATGTAGAACTCTCAGCTCCTTCTCCAGCACCATGTCTGCCTGCATGCCAGCATGCTTCCCATCATGACAATAATGGACTAAACCTCTGGAACTGTAAGCAATTCCCTAATAAATGCTTTTCTTTATAAGAGTTGCGGTGGCTGAGTGGCGGTGGCGCACGCCTTTAATCCCAGCACTCGGGAGGCAGAGGCAGGCGGATCTCTGTGAGTTCGAGGCCAGCCTGGTCTACAAGAGCTAGTTCCAGGACAGGCTCTAAAAACACTACAGTGAAACCCTGTCTCGAAAAACAAAAAACAGACAAACAAAAAGAGTTGCCATAGTCATGGTGTCTCTTCACACATAACTAAGACAGCAAGTAAGCAGGTATAGACATAACTTGGGCCCTCCCAGTCATCACACTAATATAATAGCTCAGAAAGGCCTGTCTGGATTTGGCCTAAGTGAGGACCTTTGCATATTTTCACACTGTCTGTCATTGTCAGGGATGAAGCCACAGAGCTCTGCAGAACTTCAGAGGAGGAAATGAAAGTTAACAGTCCAAACCAAAGATGAAAGAGATTCGTTCATCTCAGTCAGTGGATCTCATGTGTTCATAGAAAGCATTTTTTATTAAAAATAAAGCTGTTAATCTTTTTCATGTTATATCAGACATGACTGGGGAGAAAGCACCATGGGTATGCAGAGGCCCATTCTAGTATATCAAAATTATTATGCGTAATAAAATGTCATCAGCATGCATTTCTGATTTTGGTTTTTTGAGACAGGGTTTCTCTGTGTAACAGTTCTAGATGTCATGGAACTCTCTTTGTAGACCAGGCCCGCCTTGAACTCATTTGTCTCTGCGTTCAGAGTGCTGGGATTAAAGGCATGCCTCACCACACCCAGCAGCGTGCATCCTTACATGTGAGTGCCAGTCTCAGCACTGATGAGCCAATTCACCTGATTCCAGACACATTTAAAGCCACCACTAGATGTTTATCACTCTAATTGGTGCATGAACCTGGGAGAGTGGGGCCTAAAAATGAGGTAGATTAAAACCCCATGTAGTAGCCAACTTCACTCAGAGGATCAGGCAATTAATACTGTGAAAGTTAAGAAGAACCACCTGAGTAAGGATTTCGATCACAAGGACAAACCACTTGTGCCCAAACCATGTTTTCCCATAGAGGCCCATGGACAGAAGCAGCTGAAGTGACCTCACTCCTATCCGCTGCACCTGGGAGGGGCACGAAAACACAGTTCAGGAACAATTCTGGGTCTGAAGAAACCGGTCACAAAACTCTTGTTCTCTTGGAGTTTTCTCACAAGTACGCAGAATTCCCCTCTCCAGACTCCATTCTTGGACTGTGTTCCGACAGCCGGATATCTAGCCGCTGCACTATCCACAGTAATTCCTCTCATTGTCTTTATTATATAATTAGGGCTCGAACCCAGCAACATGCGCATTCCAGGCAGCTGTTCGGACACTGAGCTAGGGCCCCAGCTCTGCATCTTTACTTTTTATTTTGGGACAGGATTTTACTAATTTGTCCAGGCTGGCCTTGAACTTACTTTGTAACCTAGTTTAGCTCTAATCTAATCTCTTACCTCAGCCTAGTAAGTAGCCGTGGTTCCAGGACTGCTGTCACTTGGCCCTGTCTTTGTCCGGTTGTTCGATTTTGTTGTTGTATCCTGTAATCCAGGCTGGCCTTCAGTTCACTAAATAGCCGAGGCTTCCTTTACATTTACTAACATTTGTACCTGGAGGTTTACCTCAGACTTAGCGTAGTATGTAACTGGAGGTTTACCTCAGACTTAGTGTAGTATGTAACTGGAGGTTTCTCTCCTGCCTGCCAGATTCCTAATAACCAGTCTGAAGCTAAATATTAATTACAAACTGTTTGGCCTGTTAACACAGGCTTATTGTCAACTAGCTCTTACAACTTTAATTAATCTATTTCTATTATTGCATATTTTACCATGAGGCTTATAGCTTGTGATCTCACATCTTGCTTCTGCAGCAGCTGCTGGCATCTCTTAGACTCCTCTATCTTTGCTTGAATTTCTAACCTGTCTCCATTCTGCCCGGCTATTGGCAAAATCAACTTCTTTATTAACTAATAATACATAATCACTGTATCCCACATCAGTGGTACTTTCACCATATCTTCCTAGGTGCCAGGATTACAGGCATGAGCCATTACACCCAGGGCTCAGTAAGAATTCCAAACTTAATTTGATACTCCATGGAGATAAAAATGCTCTAATTTAATTTTTACTGCTATGCATGCATGATGTGGTTCGAAACTAAACATGTTGCATATCTCTCTGTTGTGGCACATGCTTGCTATGCCTCTTGCCTTCCATTTCTCTGATAATAATGTATACTTTATCATGATTCTGATAGAGAAAAACAATAAATGTGTTACGTTTTTGAAAGTCAAGAATATGCTATACATACCTACACACACACACACACACTTTTCCTGCTTGTTTTAGTCAGTCTTTTGTTGCTGTGAGCTAACACTATGCAACTTACAGAAGAAAGAAGATACTTGGGTTTATGGTTCCATGATGGCAGAAGAAAAAAGTGGAGCTGGGCAACATCTGAGAGCTCACACCTTGCACCAATAGCACCAAGCAGAGAAAGAAAACTAAAGACAGTACAAGTCTGTTTATTCTCAAAGTCCAGTGATGTACTTCCTCAACCAGGCCGCACCTTATAATTCTTCCCTAAACCAAATATTTAAATGACCAAACCTATGGGAGACATCCTCAACAAACCATCACGCTATTCAGTTGAAATCCTTTTGTTTTTTTCTTCTAATGTCCTTCCTACTGTTATGCTATTAAATTCCCAGTGTCCTTTTTGATTCTGGAAATCTTTAGTTCCCATCTGCCTGGATCATACCCATGAAATCACATCACCACCATGAGAGAGCCAGACCCTGATTCTTTGTGGCAGTCCCTATAGCAGCAAGGGTTTTTAATGTTACAGCTCAGAGATGGAACTTCGAATGAGAGAAGTTTTGAGTCTTCTCAGTAAGCACAAGTAGCCCCAAACTGCAAACCAATCCCAGGTAGCGACGCAATGGCCAAAGAACACAGAGAACAGCCAGCCATCTGGCAGCACTGTGGCGGTCCCGACACACCACTGAAATAACAGGCTGCCTTCATACTCCGGAGCCCAATTGGAAGGTAACAAGGCAGAGAACAGCAATGAACCGGAAAATGAAGAAGGGACAAGTTGACAGAGTAAGTACAGATGCCAGCCATTTCTCCTACATCTTAAGACCTCAATGATGCTCTGGAGATGAGGTCAGGCAAGGATTGCTAGATAATCCTGTTAGGGAGGAGGTCCTAGCAATGAGTGAGGAAAGGGTCATCATGCCCTGAAGAGTTGTAGTTCAAAGTAAAGAAATGGACAAGTGTACATGGAGAGACTCACACATACTGTTTCAGGGGAGTCTTAGGATAAAACTGAATACAAAAGCCCAGCTCTAGGAGCCATGCTAGGGTTTCAGTTTAGAGAGGCTGAGTACATCCCTCATTTGGTAGAGTGTTTGCCTCAGGCTTGATAGTCAGAACTGAATAAATGGAGCATGCTGTTGCACCCCGGTAATCCAAGCATACAGGAAGCAGAGGTAGGAGAATTAGAAGATCAAGGTCTTCTTCAGTTGCTTTAGAACTTTCCAAGACAGCCTGGGCTACGTAAGACCCTGTCTTAAAAAAAAAATCTATGTTTAATGGTTATTCTGTGCTTTTCCCACTGAGAGGAATTATTAAAGCATAGGAAAAATACAAGATTTCACAGCGTTTAGTGAGATTCATAGAGAGTAGATATATCAGCTATAAGAAAGACTTAATATCAACGATGGGATTGATACATACAACAACGTGAGTATCACTTTCCTCATCCTAAAAGGAGTCCAGCAGGGGCAACAGTTGACACTGTAGCTTGCTAAGACAGACCAGTGGCTATCTTGACAGTTGTCACCAGGGGTGGAACGTTTGCCAGCCTCAAAGACCACACCCAGATAGGATGACGAAATTTCAAATCTGGTGTGGGAAGTTCTTCTGCATATGTGTTGCTTTTTATTGGTGAATGAATAAAGCTGCTTTGGCCTACGGCAGGGCATAAGAGAGTAAGGCCTTAATTCCAAGCAGATAGAGGAGGAAAGAAGGCAGAGTCAGGGAAATGCCACGTAGCTGCCAAAGGAGACAGAGGCCCTGCAACCTTACCAGTAAACCACCAGCCTAAATAAAATAATAGAAATGGGTCAATTTAAGATGCAAGAGCAAGCTAAAAATACACTTAAGCTATTGGTCAAACAGTATTGCAATTAATGTGGTTTCTATGTGAATATTTCAGGTCTGGGTGGCCAGGAATGAACAAGCAGTCTCTACCTACACAAGTCCATTCTGGTTGGTGACCACATAACTGTTTCTCTTTTACGTACTTCCTGCTTCTTTGATCATTGTTCAGAAAGTAAAACAAAAGACCTTTATTTGGACCACTTAGTCCTAGTGTCTATATGGAACGCTAAGAGCATCCGCATGCAGAGCTTTTTTTTTTCATCTCAAGATCTCTTTCACTTATTCATTAAAAAAATATTATGACCTGTGTGCCTGAGTGTATATATGTGTGTCATGTGCATGCGGGAGCCCACAGAGGTCAGAAAGGGTCATTGGATCTACTGGATTACAGATGATGGCGAGACACCTTTAAGTGCTGAGAATTGAAACTGGGACGTCTAAAAGGCAAGAACCACTGAGCCAACTCTATGGCCCCTCACTTGTTCATGTTCAATTCTACCTCCAGCTCTCTATATAGAATTCATCTTTGGTGCAGAGGAACACCCTGCTCTAAGATATCACGTTTCTATAGCTTTCTTGGGTGCCAAGATCTCCAAACCCTTTCTCTTCCTTTAACTTATAAAGATCTTTTCTTCAGGCACAACAGTAGCCAGTCCTGGCTCCCATATAAATGAAAATTGGTCAGGTTTATAAGGCATTCTATTCTAGTGGAAATGCCACTGGTTCTTATGTCCAAAGTATTATGCTCTAACAACATAATGGGATTTTTGTGACAAACAAACATTAAAGGGCCCCTGCTGTTGTCAGAACACGAGAAAGCATGATGCCTATGGGAACAAAGAGTACAAGCAAATCAGAATGACAAAGGAATCTCTGTCTCTAGCACACAGCTAAGTTCAGTGTTCATACACTCCATAAATACTTACTGAATACCTGGTCACCTAATATGAACCACGATCTTTGTGCTGAGGAACCAGCGATGCACAGAAATGACAAAATATTCCTCCTCCAGGAGAGCTCACATAATGGGAAGAGGTCAAAGTTAAGCAATAGAAATTAAATACAGCATAAAAATGTTAAAATGATATGAAGAAAATTAAAACAGTAAATAAAAATGAAAGACTCAAGGAGTTTATAGTTTTAAATGGTCAGCAAAACACAACATCTAAAACATAGTTTTAAAATAAATATATAAAATGCAGGAGGCAAATACTATGGGCTTCTATTTAAAGCAGTGATGATGATTATAAAATACAATTATTGATTATTTACTATTTAATTGTGCATTGAGTTTATTTTTGTTTTTATTAGGTTTATATGTGTGAATATCTTTAAGACCCAAATGTCACTGCTAATTCTTCTCGTAGAGAAAATGGTAATGAATTTCTATTATACAGTTGCTTAATGGGAGAACCCATTTGAACCCAGTACGTTTGAACCCAGTACATTCAGATGATACCTTTGACCTTGCCTGCTAGGCCAAGAATATAAATATCAGTTATGCCCTGCAACACTTATGAAGCTTTACAGTCCATTGTGAGACTCATACAACATTCATCAGCTTACATGAATTAAGGTGATTGCATTAATATTTCTTTATTCTATTTGCCTTTTAGTTTTTATATTTACTTTAGAATGTCTGCAAAGTTCCTTGACTTCCTAGTAAGGATAACTACTGTGAGAGCTATTGTGAGAACTTTAGGAGGAAAGAGTTTATTTAGCTTACCCTTACACTTCAGTGTTTATCATTGACGGAAGTCAGAACAGGAACTCAAGCAGGGCAGGAACCTGGAGACAGAAACTGATGCAGAGGCCACAGTGGAAATGATGAGTATTGGTTTGTCCCTCATAGCTTACTCAATCTCCTTTCTTACAGAATCCTGGACCACCAGCCCAGGGGTGCCCTCACCCACAATGAGCTGGGCCCTATTTTGGGTAACCTATAGTAACCACAGTCCAAAATCATTATTTGGAAAATTTCCAAAGCCATGTAATTCCTCAACAGTATAATGGGTCTCACCTTTGTCCAGCTGCCTGCTAGCCACTCAGTAGCCATCTCCATTAGGCCAATTATTACATGCTTATGGTCAAGCCATAGCCCTTATTTTATTTAGGAATGTATCTAAAGCACAATATGCTACAAAAGAGACACCAGAAGTCAAATATTTAAGGAAAGATTAATTCACTATGTACTAATGCTACAGGGAGAATAGGATCACATACATACTGATTAAGTACAGAGACTGTACTTTTGTTTCTTGACTTCCCAGACATGAATAATCACACAGAAACTATATTAATTACAAGAATGTTTGGCTGATGGCTTAGGCTTATTTCTAGCTAGCTCTTACATCTTAAATTAACCCATTGCTATTAATCTGTGTATTGTCACAAGGCTGTGGATTATTGGTAAGGTTCTGGCATATCTTTCCTTTGGCAGCTACATGGCTTCTTCCTGACTCTGCCTTCTTTCTTCCTGCATTCAGTTTAGTTTTCCCACCTACCTATATTCTACCTTGCCACAGGCCAAAACAGCTTCTTTACTAACCAATGGTAATAAAACATGTTTGCTATAGGAGCACATTCTGCTCCTTCAGCCAATAGCCTTTAAGATTCCAGCCCACTTGGGCATGATCTCTTATAGTTTAAAAAGCAGCAGGAACCGTGCGCCCGCTTACTTGCTTCTGGCTCTTGTTCTGGCTGCTAGACTCTGTTCCTGCTATAGGTCAGAGGACTATTGTTTAGAATGGTGATCTGTAAGTTTTCCCTTTAAATGGATAACACTTTTATTATCCTAATTCTAAACTGGTGTGGGATGGTTTTACAGTATCACATATTCATAGCATACAGAGGGGAATCCCACATCGATTAAGATCTTGTGTTCTAAGTATCCATGACAGTCTTGGGGAACTGGGGAAGATGAGTCCTTTAAAGCATTTTTTTTTTTTAGTTAGAAAGATGTTTCTGCAGTTAAGAGTGTTTACTGCTCTTAAAGAGTACCTGAGTTCAGTCAGTTCCTAGAGCCTAAGTCAGGTGCCTATAACTCTAGCTCCAAGGAATCCTACACTTTTGGCCCCCACAGGTACCTTAACATGGGCATCTGGGCACTGCACAAACATGTGCATTCTCACACACAGACACATGCACACAACTAAACAATAAAAATGTTTAAAATTTGTTTTAAAATTTGGTAATGCCAACTTTATAAAAGAAAACCCCCCTTCCTTTAGATATTTTAACCTTCTTTCCATGGTTATTATCACTGGAGCATATTAAATGCAGTAGCCAGACTGGCCGTCCTGGCCTTATTCTGACTTTGCAAAAAGGCATCCAACATTTTCCTGGCCAGTATAATAATTATAATTTTTACTTATGCTTTTAGTCGCTGTACTTTATAGACTGCTAGATGGTGTCATTTTAATTATGATAAATGGGTATCAAATTCTACCAAATGCTTTTGCCCTCATCTTCTATACACAACATAAATCTCTTTATACAACTATTACAATAAGTTGCCAATTTCTACTGAATTTCTGTTGAACTTAAGATTTCACTAAGTAAGTAATTTTGTGGAATATTGGTAGTTTAGCAATGTTAAATCTTCTATTCAACTTTGCATTTCTTTAGTTACTTTCCTCAGTGTTATATAGCATATACATTTGCTAAAATATGTTAAATGTTCCAGTGAAAATTGGTTATTTTATTATTTGTAAGTTATATCTTTAGTTAAATAATAAAAAAAAATATTATTTCTGTATCTAGCCAGGAAAGGAGGGCTAAAAGAGAATGATTAGTTGAAACCCAAATTTGTTTTGCTTTAAGTATCCAAGACACACTAAAATAAAAGTTGAGTAACCCTGGTTCAACTAGCAGGAGCACCCTTTAGTATAAGCACCACTGCCTCTTAATTATTTGGGAGTGTGAAGCATGATATTGAGAACCACACACGCGGCTAGAATGTCATAGTTTGCTTCCCAATGCTGTGATAAGACACCATTACCAAAAGCAACTTGGGCCTGAAAGAGTTTGCTTGGCTCTCACAGCTGGGTCCCGGTCTATCACAAAGAGAACTCAGAGCAGGCCCTCCAGGTAGGAACTAAAGCTCAGGTCACAGAGTAATGATGTTTACCGGTTTGCTCCCCATAGCTTGCTAGGTCTTCTTCCTTATTTAGCTCAGGACCACCTGCACAGTGGTAGCATCACCTGCAAGATGCTGGGCCTTCCTCCATCGGTCTTCAATCAAGAAAACATGTCCACGGGCTTGCCTACAGGTCAATTGGATGGAAACAGTTCCCTAACTGAGGTTCATCTTCCTATATGTGGTTTGAATAGAAATGCCCCCCCCACCCGTAGGTTCATATATTTGAATGCTAGGTCATCAAGGAGTGACACTCTCTGAAAAGATTAGGAGGTGTGGCCACGTTAGAGGAGGTGTGTCATTGGGAGTGGGTTTTGGTTTTCAAATACTCAAGCCAGACCCAGAGTCTCTCACCTCCTGCTGTCTGCAAGATTCGGGATGCAGAACTCTCAACTCCTTCTCCAGCACCATGTCTGGATATATGCTGCCATGCTTCTGGTCATAATGATAATGAAATTAATCTCTGATTATGTAATCCATCCCAAGTAAATGTTTTCCCTTATAGGAGTTGCCGTGGTCATGGTGTCCCTTCACAGCATATAGATAATACCAGGAACTCTCAGAAGACAAAAAAAAAGACACTTTCCAAATTCTTCCCTTTACTGCAATTTCTGAAATGTTTTCACAAACATATTAATAAACACATTACAGACATGTATACAAATGATACTTACTCAAAATGTTTTAGGTAGCATATCAGTATTACAAGGCTATATTTTGAAACTATCTTAAACAATTTGAAAACCGAACTGTGATCTGTGTGTTAACCACATTTTTCTGACTATTATTGCTAAGTGGGGCTCACAGCATTTCTTGAATATAACAAAATGGACAGGGAAGTCATTTACTTCTATCATAAAGCCCCGCGTGGCACCTGAAGTGATGAAGTACTATGTAGAAATAAGTACACCCACATCTAAAATACCAAGTTCTGACTACACCTTCTGGGTAGAACACATTCATTCATTATTGATTCAAAGTTGCTGCAGCAATTCATGGTTTATACGAGATGAATGGTGATGTATTTGAAGAGCATATATTTTCTTTTGAGATATATTAAACATGATCCATCTACCATTTCCATTTCCGTTGTACTTCTGATGTGAGTCAGTTAATCTCAGAACAAAATGAAGAGAATTAATGTTGTTTTTTCACATCAGTTTGCTTTTCTGACCTGGATAGCATGGAGAAGGTAAGTATATCACATGACTTTCCTGCATTAGACCCAATGTTGTTTGGAACCAGCTTGTTCATCAGTTTTTGCCCAGGCATCTGTCTACCCATCTCAGGTCAAAACACACAGTTTTGGTGGCATTGCTGTTCCTTCATTTGTTTGTTTTCTGAGTTTTGCAGGCCTCTTGGAGTTGAGCAAAGCTAATTTTCTAAATTGTTTATTGAAATTGTTGATCAAAATACATATACAAAAGATCAAAAACTAGTCAAAATGTAGAGGACAAATGACCATGAACATCTGGCCCCAAGTGATACACTTGCAACATAACCCTTACATCTAGTAATCAGGGAATACCACATTTAGGGACAGAAAGATTATAAGAGCCAAGTGACCAGGATGCCTGCTGCTAGACAGCGCCTAGACATGACAGAGAAGCTGCAACCCATGCAACCTCAACTATATAGTCACCCAAATAAGACCTGGAACATAATATCACTGGTTAAAATGCCCGTGTGGATGAGGGCAATCTCACAAGGTCCTACTCCTAGATGAAGAACTACATACAGAGTGTCAATGGCTGCCGAGAGAGGAAGGATCAGTTTTCTCCAGGGTGGACCCCTAATAGATTGTTCAATCCCATATGGTCAGCTCTAAATACATGTTCCTATGAGTAACAATAGATGGATTCATCAGGGTGCGTGCGTGTGCGTGCACGCGTGTGCGTGTGTGTGTGTGTGTGTGTGTGTGTGTGTGTAACAATAGTTACAATTAAAGAAGGTCAAGAATTTGAGGAGAAATTGGGGGCAGGACATCGGGAGAGTTGGAGCAGAAATAAGGAGGGGTGGAAATGTTGTAAATACAGTATGCAAGTATGAAATTCTTAGAAAATATTTTAATTAATTTTTATTAAAAACCTACAGAAGAAAAACAAAGCAAGTAACTTCTCAAAAGTTCAGCCAACAAAAATTTCAAACAAAGTCTTTGATGTTTTGTTGCTACTGCTGTTTTAATGTAAAATATTTTTTGTCAACAAGAACATTTCCATAGGGTGGTTACACAGGCAGCTTTCCCCTGAATGGCTCTTCTTATCATTCTCAGTTTTCCAAGTGCCCTCCCATTTTTCTGAAGTTTGACAAACGCTCACTTGAAGCACACAACCCTTGCGGTTATAGGATGCGGTATTGTCCGTGTGACTAGTGTTTGTGAGTGATGCTGGGCCTCACATCATACCAATGCTCCTTAGGAAACAAATTCACTGCTTGGGTCTGGACTTGCCCTTCGCAATCCTTTCCTGGGTGGTTTTTCCCTTCTCTGCTGCCCCAGTACTGACCGGAGACACAAAGGTAGAAAATGTATTTTAAAGTAATCCCACAGATCCCAGTAACCGTAAAAACTGTATTTGAAGAAACAGAATGTATTTGAAGAAAATAACATTTAAAATCCACTCTTGAAACCGTGGCATAGGACTTACGTTAAAATAGGATTTTTTTTTCCCCTAAATCTCTCTAAGACGTTATCCTTTCAAATTTGATTTATGTAGCTGCTGGTTGAAGAAGCTCTTTTTAAATAATTGCCAAGAGAACAAAATAGGAATCAAAGTGTCAAATTCCCTAACATTATTTTGTAGGTAGCCTTAAATACTTCTTTAATACCTGCGAGAAATCAAATATTGGTAATCTGTCTCTGTCCATTTCTCTCTTCTCAGATAGCTAATGGCATGCATTATACTCGCCTGGCTCTATGTACCTTTCATTTCATGCAAAGCCTTTAATCCTTCTCTTCTTAGATAAAATGCCATAACCACAGTGTAGTAGGTTAAGATTGATTGACAAGTGCATATAATTATGGCTTCAATGGTGGAGTATGTTTTACAGTTGAAGAAAAAAAAAACCCTGCACAACCTTGAAAATAAAGAAGTTGTGCCCTTTCTGCGGGATGAAAGAATCATATCAAATTGATTCATTTCTTTGCTGGAATGAAAGGAAGGATTTTCTGTAACAAAGCACATCACCCAAAAGGCCACAGGAGGCCGTCTGTCCTCGCTTGACAGGGCTCTGCCAATAAGGAACTCAAAGGAGATAAAAGGAGGCCCTTCTGGAGTTTGTCTCCTTTGACTCTGTTTCCTGCTCAGAGCTCACGCACAGTTGGGAGCAGAAGGAGATAATAGCTGAGAAACATAGCATTCAAAAATATCAATCTATGGAATGTACAAGTGTGTGGTGCACATGAATAAAAGCAAGAGCACTATAAGGTAAAGCAAGCATCCTCTACTTCACCCAGCCTTAGCTTTTAGCACAAGCTACCGCAATTCAACACTAACGCTATGTTTCTCTGGCCTCAGTATTTGTTTCAGTCAGTGGAGTGCCAAGTATCACTGATGTTGGATTTCGTGTAACACTGGAAGTCAACATATAATCTGGGGACCTGGCATGGGCAGTAAGTGGAGAAAGAGTGGTTTCATCAATGTCATGTGACGAAAGTTTGTGTGGGTAGACATGTTTGCAGGCAAGCATGGCTTCTTTCATTTATTGAGGCATTTGAACCCCAGGCATCGTTCTAAGTTTTGGGGAAAATATCAGTTAATAATCAATCATCGGCCTTATAGAATTAGTATGTTAGTGATAGGGGCACTATGATGTTTACTTTTTTGGGTTTGGTTTTGTTTTTTTTTCCTTTGTTTGTTTCTTTCTTTCTTTTAACAGCTTGACATAAGAATTCATCTGGGAAGAGGTAACTGCACTCATGAGAATACTTCCATCAGATTGGCTTAGGCATGTTTGTGAATCATTTCTTGATTAATGATGGGTATGTATAGGAAGACTCAGTCCACTGTGGGTGCTGGCACCCCTAAGTAGGTGGTTCTGTGGTATATAAGAAAGCAGGTTCAGGAAGTCATGGGGCGCAAGCCTTCAAGCACTATTCCTCTATGGCCTCTGTAACGGTTATTGTCTTGAGTCCCTGCCCTGACTTTTTTTTTCAAGCTGGACTGTAAGATGTAGGAGGAAAGGAATCCTTTCCTCCCATGTTGCTTTTGATCGTCGTTTTTGTCAAGTGATAGAAAGCAGACTATAACAAGTATATAATATGCTAATAAATGCATATTGCATTAATTAATGCTGAGTGCTTTACTATACACCACTGTAATGGAAAGAGGATAGATATGCCACAAAATAGGTGCCGTGCCAAATAAGGTGGTCACGGAAGAACCCTTTGAAAAGATGAGATGTGAGCAGATAGATACCTGATGAGAACAGGCAGGGGTATGTAGCTTTTCCAGAATGAAATGTTGAATTCAGACGGCATTCAACGTCTCCAGGGTTAAACCGTTATTTGATATGTTCTAAGAAGAAAAATGGGACAGTTAAAGAGGATGTGGATGCTAAGGAGTGCCAAGTGTGAGGCTGGTGCACAATGGCATTTCTTAGCAAAGGAGGAGAGTGAGGGAGAGGCCAGCTGAGGGATGTGTAGGAGAACAGCATCATGGGGAGAAAGCTTCTGACTGCGATTGACAGTAGAGGGGAGGCAGACCTATTTCCAAATGGTCTCTCTAGGAAGACTAAAGTACAGTCTGGCCACATGGAAGTAAGGCAGGTAAGCGTGCAAGGACCACAGCAGTTCTGAGGCGCCATATTCCTCTCATGGCAATGGAGACTCTAACAAGTCTTTCTCTGTCCCACCACCCAGCTCCCAGATAGTGACACAAAGATTTTCAATCATGAAAGCTCAACCTTAGCTTAGGTTTGTTTCTAACTAGCTCTTACAACTTAAATTAACCCATTTCTATTAACCTATATGCTGCCATGTGGCTCATGGTGACTGGAAGTTCCGCCTAACCTTTTCCTGCCTAGCTATTGGCCACTCAGATTTTTTATTAAACCAATCAGAAGTCACCTTGGCAAAGACACATCTTCACAGCATACAAAAAGATTATTCCATACCATTTCCCTTTTTGTCTAAATAAAAATAAAGGTTTTAACTCTAACCCAGTAAAACTATAAGCAATTAAGAACTACTTTCAGGTTTTGCCTAAATAAATGGGAAGGTTTTTAAATCTAACATGGTAAACTGTATACAATAAGAAAAAGTATCAAGTAAGAATTATATTTACAATATCCAGTCCAATTGTATTTGACAATTTCAGAAAAAGTACTGTATTATCTATTTTATCTCAGTTCAAAGTTTTATATCTACACCATTTTCTGCCATAACTTGTATTACCATACTATGTGGCAGTACATAGAGGAATAGAAATAGGTTAATTTAAGTTTTAAGAGCTAGTTAGAAAAAAGCCTAAGCTAAGGCCAAGATCTCATAATTAATAATAATTCTCTATGTCAAGATTTATGGATTAGTGGTGCAAGAAAGCCTCATTACAGAGAACATGCAAGAGAACTCTTTGCTGGCTAGATTAAGGATGTCTTAAAACAAGGAGAAAGATGTTTCTACTCATATAAAGCTCATAGCCTCACACGCATGCTCATAAAATGAATGTCTGATGAACCAGAAGGAGTTAAGTAGGATAACCAAGATTACAGGAGATTGCAGAGTCTGAGGATGTCAAGAAAAGAGTCCCTAATGCTAAGGTTTTTTAAAAAGGCAGAGACCTTTTTCTGATCCTCAGTGAGTTCTCTAGGCCATAAAAATCTGCCTCATGACAACATTGGCAGCTCACCATCCTCTCATTGAGAAGGAATAATTCCCCTCATCTTCAGAAAAAAAAAAACCAACTTATGCTGCTTTAGTCTTTTCCTCCAAGGCATAACAAATTAGATGTCTATTAAATTGATTCTGCTCTTGAAATACAGAGCCAAACCCACCAAGATCCACGCTACCTTTCTTCGTTGCTCTAAGCTGTCTTCAGTGTGAACATCCAGTCTGTTCCCAGCACATTTCCCCAACCCCTCATCTTCTCCCTCTCCCCCTCCTCCCATTGGTCCTCTTTATTATGTCATGTCATCCATACAGATATGATAGTATGTGTTTATCACATGTAATATACACAAATGAGAGAAACATGGACCAGTTGTCTTCCTGAGGCTGACTTCATTCATTTACTATGATTCTCTACAGTTGTCTATATTTGCCTGCACATGCTTCATTCTTAATGACTGAGAAAAATTTCTGCGGTGCAGTCAACCCGTGTTCCCTTTACTCATTCTCCTGTCTGAGGGCACCTAAGTTGGGGTCTAATGGAGCTGTTGTGGGCAGTGTGGCAATAAGCAGGGATGTGAAAGTGTGATGCCGATACTGTCGTGTGTACGAGGGTTTGATTGACAGTAAAGAAATGAATACCCAGAGATCTGGTTTTACCCAGACCCATGTGTTCCCTTTCAATTAAGGACTATAAAGCTTACACATCACCTAATCATGGGACAACTGTCAGTGCAGAAAGCCCCTTCCCAGGGAAATAAGAGACAGGTTCTTGTGGAACCATTTTGAATGAGCAGGGTCCACTTTTAACTTAGCCCAGATTCCGTGTTCCAGTGTAGAAGCAGTTTTAACAGAGGTCTATAGTTTTACTGAGCAAAGAGAGCCATAAATAGAGGCAAGTTTAAAATGCATTGGTAGGTAGTTCAGGAAGATGGGGGAAGTTTCTCTATAGGCCTCAGATGCTATCTGGTGACACTGTCTGGTGTTTAGGTTGGTGGGAGCTAATGGTCAACCAACATTCCAGAGGGGTTTTGTCGATTGGTCACAAGATGTTAGTTCCAATACAGAGGTGGGTAAAGCTAGCCCAAGCAAAGATAATTAACCTCTGGACCGGCAACATCCCAACCTCTCCACACCACTGAAGTTTAATTAGTTAATCGGTCATTGCAGACTCAGCTTCTTTCCAGGAATTCTCACTCACACGAATGTGAAAGTGTGTTGTTGCCACGTATACCGGGGTTTGACGGTAAAAACAGGTAGCTTGACTCAGACCCATGCAAGTCATTTAAACTAAGGATGATAAAGCTGGTGTATCATCTAGTAAGCAGGAAATACATTATAGAAAAGAGACTAGACAGCAGCTAGTGGTGTTTGGCTTCTAATGGTGTTACACTGTGAGAAAGCGAATACCAGAAGAGCTGATGGCAGCCCGGAAACTTCGCTCAGGCTTTCTGGTACAGATTCATCTTGGTGCTGACTTTCTGCCTTTTCCATGGTGTGAAATTCCCCAATGAGAAGATTTAAAATTCTTTTTCAGCAGTTTCCTCTTTAGTCAGAGGGTGCTGTTTCAACTGCTTCTCATTCTCCGGTGGCTTCAGTTCAGAATACCTACTAAATATGTCAAAGCAGTGTGTTAGGGAGTGTCACAGTTTGATCCTCTTACGCCAGATGACGCAACTTTTGATATTTTAAGTAATTTCTAGTGGAATCTTCCTGAAACAGAGCCGTCCTAGGCTGCTCTGGAGCTCTGTAGAGTGAGTTAGATTCATCGGCTATAGGACTGTGGTGGTTTTGATGAGAATGGCCCTCACAGACTCATAGGGAGTGGCTTGATGAAAGGCATGGCCTTGTTCGAGTAGCTTTGGCCTTATCGGTGGAAGTGTGTGGGGGGGATGGGTTATGAAGTTAGAGAAGGCCAAGCCAGTCCCAGGATCATGCTCTCTTTCTGCTGCCTAAAGATACAGATGAAGAACTCTGAGTTCCTTCTCTAGCACCATATCTGCCTCCATGCTTCCTGCCATGATGATAATGGACTAAATTTCTGAACCTGTAAGCAAGCCCCCCCCCATAAATGCTCTATTTTATAAGAGTTTCCATGGTCATGGCATCTCTTCACAGCAACAGAACACTGACTAAGTCAAAGGCTATATTTCCACCTCTCTGTACTCAGTGGGCTACCACCTAGTGATGGGCCCAGTCCTCATTTTACCTTTTATAGTGACCTAAGATCTCACTAAACTTCCACAGCAGGCCTTGAATTTGCCATCCTACCTCAGTCTCCCAAGGAGCTGAGATCACAGTTTGTACCACAAGGCCTGGCTGGTTAGGGACTTTCTAGGTCCTTCAGAACATAAGGCCTGCCTCTGACCTGGCTGTTTAACTTGAAAGTAGACTACAATAAAGTCCATCCCCTGTCTTAAAGGCTTTGTCGTCGTTGGGTATGGCCAGCTGTATCTCTCACATATTCAGTGAGTGAACCTTTGGTGAAATATTCTCACCAGAAGTGTTTTTGCACACAACGACCAACTGAACCTACAACATGATCAGTTATCTTCACTGATTCACCATAACCAGCCAACCTCAACATAATCAATACCTTCTGTGAGACTGGCCAAAGGACATTGTTTAACAGGTATCTGTGTTGCAGCAGCACCAAATATGGTAAGAATATTTGCATATAGATACATATGCCCACATATGATATCTCTAAAGTCATATCCATATATACATGTTCATATAATTACACATTTTATGGTTAAAATCCAGATGTTTTGGCCTACTTTTACTGAAGTTTTCTCAGAAAATGTGTCTACATCTGAACTTGTACCAGAATCTGAAGTAAGTATCTTTATAAGTTATATGAAAGCAGTAAGTTCACATTTAAAGTAGATAACCAATAATAATTTATATTAAAGTTCAATGACAAATTTAGGTAATTCTTATTTTTTATGACATTCTAAACCTCAAATAAGTGTTTCAAATAATTAATTTTACTTTAATTAATGCACACAATTCTTTTAATAAATGCAATTTGAATGCCTATTTAAGATTTAATTTAAAGCCCCACTCTCTAATACTTATAGCCCGACGATACACATGATCTCAACGCCAGAGATGATTTACACTCTAAAATCCTCAGGAGGTAAAGATAGATAAAAAGCGAAATGGATCAGCATATCCTGAGTAGCTAAACCATTATTTACTGACTAGGTTAAGTACACGAGGGGGATATTGTCAAAACGCTCGCCACTGCAATAAAATCAAATCACGTCAGCATTTTCCACCGCCAGCCAAAGAAATATGTAATATGTAGAGGACTCTACTTCCTTTTAAAGGAAAAAAAATATTATCTACTCAGCTCAATGCCTTTATCTGGTGATTAAATCCTAAGGATGTGAGATCCCAGGCTTCCGTAAAAATATAAAGTGTATCCATATACTGGATTTGATTAATCTCTGGATTTTGATCGCCTTGGCTTTATTCGTGGAATAAACCAGGAAGTATATTTGTACTCGCATTCTAAGGCATAATTACTATGATTTAAAAGTTGCGGTAACTTATGAGCTGTAAAACTAGTAAATTATATCCAGCCGGTAAGTAGAACTAATTATACAGCTGTTGCTTGATTAAGGTGTTTATACTAAAGAGTATTAAAGGGATTAGTCCAAAGCTTTACATCCTGCAGCACAGAATTAATATGCGGGATTTAAACACTCAAATTAATTCAGGTACAGCAAACAATTATATGAAATAGGAACACTCGACCCAGCTAATGACCACACTAGTCCACCAAGCTAATTTATAATCATGTACTTATTGACCTCTCTGCGTATCCACAAAGGACTGTTCTCTAGCTAATTCCTGCTTGTGAGTCACCGTCGCGGCTCTGCGTTGCTGTTAGAGCCAGACACAAAGCACAACCCTCTGCTCCTGCCACACACTGCCTGTTTGGTCAGCGAAACGCCTTATCTTGCAAGTAGCTACCCAGGAAATAGACAGTATGTATCATCATCAGGAAAATGCATTTGCTAAGAACTTGCCGTGAACATCCCCAGGTTCTTCAACAAACAGTCTCATTACACTCTAAATGTGACCTTTTGGGAGTCTATCAGTTAATGGGAATAAATAAATTAGAAGCAGAAGGAGTAGGTTAAAACAATAGCTTGGCAAGTGTAAAAGGCTTACAGCTCCTGTGTCTAAAAGCAGCTCATGCCATCCTGCAGCTCACTGCCTACCTAGTCCTTTTCCAGAGTTAGTGATGTGAACTCAGTTCAGTGCCCCAGAAATCCACTCCTTCACGACATCCACCCACGACCATAAAGTTTGTGTCTTGGCCAGTGTAGAACATTTGAAAAAAGAAATTGATAATGTGTCCTTGTTTCAACAAACCAATAAACATGCAATTTACTAGAAGGAAAGGTGAGCACACTCTTAATGACACACAGATTTGAGGGAACACGGGCATGATCGAGGCACAAACACCAGGTGAGTCAGATGCAGGTGATCCTACAGACAAGATGCATTAGACCCAAAGCCCAAAGTCAGAATTCACATTGCTTGTCTTCCTGTATCTTTAAATTTAGACAGTTGCTTCAAGATACCTAAGATTCATGGCTTACAAACTTTTTTTAAATTTTCCACAGGTCTAACAATTTTTTCTTCCTTCCTTTCCCCTTTCTTCCTTCCTTCCTTCCTTTCTTCCTTCCTTCCTTTTCCTTGGTTTATATGAGACAGGGTTTCTGTGTGTAGACTTGATTGTCCTGGAACTTGGTTTGTAGACCGGGTTAGCCTCAATCTCAGAGAACTACCTGCCTCTGCCTCCTGAATTTAAGGTATGCACCACCAAACCTGGCTCAAGATCTAACAATTTTTAGTTTACAGTCACTGGGTATCATAAATATGTATGGATGGCAATATAATTCCTTCTCTTCCCCCTCCCCCGCTTCTGTTTTATATATCCCAGGCTAGCCTATAACCCTTATTCTCCCATTTCAGACTTCTGAGTGCTGGGATTATAGGCATGTGTATGTCCAACTTTATTTTCTTAAACTTAAGAATTCAGTCATTCAGTACTTCCATTAGTATCTTTGGCAATATACCCTCTGTTTGTGGAGATAACAGTGCAGCAAGCAGGAATGAAACTCCTCCCAATGGTGATGCTATAATGATTATCTTTATCTAAAAGGAAGCTGGGTTATTTTTACAAAGTGTTTTCATGAGTTGTAGAAAGTTCTACATGATGGACCATATAGAAACACAACCCAAGGAGAGAGAGCACGAGCAAGGAACTCAGGACCGCAAGGGGTGCACCCACACACTGAGAACATGGGGATGTTCTATCGGGAACTCACCAAGGCCAGCTGGCCTGGATCTGAAAAAGCATGGGATAAAACCAGACTCCCTGAACATAGCAGACAATGAGGACTACTGAGAACGCAAGATCAATGGCAATGGGTTTTTGATCCTACTGCACGAACTGGCTTTGTGGGAGCCTAGGCAGTTTGGATGCTCATCTTACTAGACCTGGATGGAGGTGGGTGGTCCTTGGACTTCCCACAGGGCAGGGAACCCTGATTGCTCTTTGGGCTGAAGAGGGAAGGGGAATTGATTGGGGGAGGGGGAGGGAAATGGGAAGCGGTGGTGGGGAAGAGAGAGAAATCTTTAATAAATAAATAAATTAAAAAAAAAGAATACAGTCCTGATGGGAAGAGTTCTCAGTCTAGGCTCCAGACTCCGGGCTTGGATGCCGTCCTTGGCTGCTGTATGGTGGCTGAAATGCTGAAAACACCGAAGTGTTGCCAGACCAGAAAACTGACTCCAGCTTCCCCGGAGAGAGTTCCAACCACCAGGGTCAAACAAAGGCACGCTAAAAATGACACAAATGAGGCTGGTGTGTTGGGAACCTTGCCTTACCAAAGACTCTCAGATGCGCAGATGTCTGGCTTTCTTCATTACTTGTTCCCTGCCTTGCCTTACCCAAAAATCTCAGATGTGCAGACGTCTGGCTTTCATCATTGCTTGTTCCCTGACATGTTCCCTCTGCAGCTTTTGGAAATATTAGAATCTAAGAGAAACTGAATATATTGATGTCTAATTTATCCCCCACTAGGACTAAAATATTGATATTAATACCCCAAACCATATATCATATGTAGGAACTATTCAACATATTAGTAACAGAGTAGATTAATTTATAGTGGGACGTTTTCACCTCAGTTTGTGAGCTGGCCATATAAAACTCAGTAGATCTGAGGCAAACTTAGGAAGCAACAGACTTCATAGAATCCCCTCAGTGTTTGCAATGTTCTGTAAGAACCATTTTTAAACGATGGTCTTCTTCAGCGATGATCAGAACTGAGAGTCCCTTGGCATCTAGTCTAATGGTTGAAGCCAGCAAGCAGGCCATGTCAGAGTGACACAGAAGCTGAGCTGTATGACCAGCATCTAGTCCCTGTGCAGAAGGCCTGTTTCAGGGTGAAACAAAAACTTGAATGTTTGGTTATGCCAAGAGTTTTTAAGAAGCAGGAGAACAGAATCATGGATCCATACTGCCCGTAAAGATAGAGGAGATGGAGTTAACATGATCTGAGAAAAGTAGGCTCCACAGAGGAAACACTGGAATCCTAAAAGCTGGTGTAAGGTCTTTGACATAGTCAATTACTAAACAATCACTTATTTCTAATGAAAACAGTGATGATAGTCAGTTGGGAAAAACAGGTGCAATTTCAGGCTATGGTCAAGTAAAGAAAACTCTGAAATGAGGATTTAGCCCTCAGAGGCAATCTGTAAGGGTATTTGGGTATTCGACAAGCCATACAGGGAAGGGGGAGAGGCAAGTAGGAAGGCGGCAAAGAAAGCTGTATTGTTGCAACAAGTCCTACGCCTGCACATAAGGAACTTGGACGTATAAATATTCACACAGAAACTACTCCACCACCCTATGAACCCTTATTGTCTATGACTCTCTAGATCAAAGAAGCCAGTAGGAAATATCAGATCTCAAGCTGCCTCTTGCAGCCTGGAGCTGCTTTTTTGGGAGGAGGGTGTGTGTGTGTGTGTGTGTGTGTGTACCATCAGCAGACAATATACATAGCACCGGGAGCCTGTAAACTAGTAAAGGCTCTGAGAGTGACTCCTTCAAAGATAAATCAGTCAATATAAATCCTAAATCAGAAGGTTTTGCAGAAAAAGAAATAAAAGTAGACCAAAAACAGAAAAAATTACCATATTACTATAATAAAACCAAAAAAATAAGATTAAGGCTCGCCTTTATCCATCCCTCATTTCCACTGAGCACATGGACATTCCATTCCACTAACCATCTAGCTGTAATCTATTTTAACCCTCTCAAAAATGCAACAAAGGTGATAGCATCATTGTCACCTTACAGGTGACTCCCCCCATTTCCACCAGATAAAGTACATATCTCTTAAATGGTAGATGAAAAGGTCAAATTCAATTGTTTGACTCTAAATTCCGTTCCCTGAAACATTAAGCCATTGAGGGATTGTTTTATTGACATTAATGTTATTTAATGTTGATTTTATTCTATTATTCTATATTCTCCACATTAATATAAAATATTTTCTCTTTAAATGTATTTATTTGTGTTTAAAGACTATAGAGAAGGAAGTCATAACGCAATCCAAAACGTAATTTAATTTACTATAATGTCTGGCGAACCCACATTGTTAAGGATGTATTATAATACTGGAAAGCATAACTATTCCCTGAAGATGTGAGAACTGTCAACCTATCAGTTAGATAAGACACTATTAGCATTTTCCCCAAACTGTGAACTCTGAATTCTAAAGACTTTCTATATACCTCAAAAGAGCAATACTTACGTCAAATACTTTGGGGGAAACTGCCTACTACGGCTCATACTAAGGACTCCAGGAAAGGCTTTAAACAACCCCATTTAGCTCTTCAACTTTTTCAGGAGTGATTTACTAACAGACAGTTTTTGAAAATTTTATGAAGCATGTATTAGTGTTTCATGGGATGTTAGCGGTTCATGGAATGGCCTGTAAGAAGCACTGGATTGGTATATCTGCATGGATTTGAGAGCGTTAGTACCAAGAAACTGTGGCAAGTATATATAAGAAGACTAGGGTTTAGAAGTGGTAGAAAGAGCAGACACGCGGCAGCAATCTCTGTTCTTTCTCATGAACACACAGGACAGACAGAGGGACAATAGAAGTGGATGGGAAACTCAGTCCTACGCCTTGCCACATAGCTACAATCTAGGCAGAAACCTTGCTGTTCACATATCAGACACATACCACATGATAACTTAGCAAATGATTCAAAGTAGAAAACAAAAGCAAGAAAAGCATTTCAGTTGTGTAGAGATGAAATAAAAATACATTTAAAACCCATGGCTTTATGAAAAATTCAATTCAGCACAGGGTAGGAACCACTGAGCTCTGCCATTCACAGGAATGCCACATGCCGGCCTGTTTTTTTTTTTTTATGTCTGTCACATGATATGTCCTTACTCCTCAGGGGATGCCTAGCAAACTCTTAAAAGTGATCTGAAAATAAATGAGTGGCTCCTAAAAGAAATAGACATTCTTGGCAGTTCTAGAAAAATGACTTTTTCTTCTCATAATGTTTCCTTACATCAATGAACAGAGATGGATCATTTCCAGTGGGTAATGAAATCCACCCCACACTGAACATCCCAGTTCAATTACGCTGTATTTTAAAGGTGAAAACTTAGCTGGTCTATGTTCTCTTGTCCCCTGTGGAGGGGCTTCTCTGAGCTTTGGTGCTTCAGTTAATACGTACATTTTTGGATAAAAGCTCATATCTGTCCAGAAAATTCTCTGTTAACCTGGCTGAATCAGGCAGACCCTAAGTAAAGATCCAACGTGTGTGTGATAAGAAGGATCATAAGTCAAACATTAACATGTCTGTGTGAGTGCAAACAGAACTTGAAGGTGAACGTGCAAGACAAAGCTTGTGGAAGAAAATAACCTAGGTCACCAAGTGTGGTAGTTTGGATGTATTTTGGCCCCCATAAGATCATAAGAAGCGGCACTATTAGGAAGTGTGGCTTTGGGGGAGTGCATATGGACTTATTGGAGGAAATGCGTCATTGTGGGGGCCGGTTTTGAGGTTTCTTATGCTCAGGATACCACCCATTGTCTCAGTTGACTTCCTGTTGCCTGCAAGATATAACACTCTCAGCTCCCGCACCATGTCTGCCTGCATGCCGCCCTGCCATGATGATAATGGACTGAATCTCTGAAATAACTGAGCCATCCCATTGAATGTTTTTTTTTAAGAGTTGCCATGGTCATGGTGTCTCTTCACAGCAACAAAAACCCTAAGACACCAAGTTCAGGGACATTTGTATGTGAACCAGGGAAATTTATCCTGCAGTTCGGAAATATGATCAGTGATTCTGGGTTATACAGTCATATTGAAAGAAACACATAGGCCCAGAACCGCAACTTCGTGATTATATATATTAACAAAAACGGAGAGTCATACCTTTTTCCAAATAGGGACTCAAACAAGAAATCAGTATAACACATAGACAGCGAGGTGGCTTTAGAGAGGATATTCTATTTATGAATATATGTGTTTGTGGGGTTGGGGGCTGTCGCACATGGAAGCCAGAGGCAGGCATTGGGTTCCTTGACGCTGCAGTTAAAGCCATCTGTGAGTTTGCCAATGTGGATGCTGGGATCTGAACTCTGGTCCTCTGATAAAGCAGTGAGTGATCTTGCCACCTCTCCAACCCCAGGGTTGTTTTTGGTTTATTCTTTTCTTTCTTCTTCTTGGGTCACAATAGCAGACCTTTCCCCACCTGGAGTCGGAACTGAACCCTCAACCTGACTGGTGCATGGTGCTGTATATAAGGGAATGCTAGGGTGCCAGGAAATAGAGATCTGGGTTTGAACCGGCTTCTATGATCTCTGTCCAAGTGATTAGAAATTACTCTGAAGGGACAAGAGAAGCTGCACAGTTGACAGCGCACTTGTTTAGTGTGCACCAAGTCCCTGCCTCTGGTGCCTAGTCCCATGGAAAGCGTGAGTGGTTATGCACATAGCTAGCTGGAGACCTGGAGGCCACAGCCCGTCATGCTGGACTCTATGCAGAGCAATTCATGTGTTCTCTTTGTGCAGTCATTTTAGCCACTGGGTTTGATAGCTCTGTTTAATATTCATGACGTAGCTTTGGAATGCCCATTTTGCTCATCTGTATTTAATTCTCTATTGCCATTTTACTTATGAATAAATGATACAATGGGATTAAAGTTTTGCCTCATATTAACTTCAATCTGTCTCTGTGCACAAGCCTACACGTGTGTGTACATATGCACAGATAAATAATTGGTAAGCTTGTAAAACGTGATGTGGATGAGACACAGTCAGTCAAAACATCCAAAATGAGATGTTTGGATAGAGCAAGTATGGAAAATGTTGGTGAAATGCAGAGATAACTGTGCATGGACCGCTTCCAGGCAAAAATGTCATTTGAAAAGAGTCCAACAGAAAGGGAAAACAGCAAACGTTTTTGGCGTTCTGGACTTCACTTCTGTAATGCTCCAGCCTCAGGTGGTGCAGATGTTTCCACAATGAAACCCCAGAACACTGATCCTCAATATTTTTATACATACAACTCTTACTGTTGGGTAAAGGATGTTTCTGCCTTAAAAGTATTGGGGGAAATCATGGCACACGTGACAGATCGCGCATGACAAAGTGAACATTGCAGAATGTTTTATCCTAGCCATCTGTCAACATTTTCCCATAGACTATAGGATCTTTCCAGTGCTAAGATGAAATGGGAACGCTTCATAAAGCAGTTAGGATTTTAAAGAATTTTATTTAGCTGGTAACTACACAGAACAGATGTAATTATGAATCCTAAGCAAAAGTGATGTTTTCTGTGAGTTAATACTTCAATGGAATGACTATTTCATGTGTAAGCAAACTACATAATTAAATTGTACTCACGTCATTTAAATTCTGGCTTTATGTGCATTTCCTTTCTTGTGATAAAATATGCCAGGAAGTACTACAGTGGGGTGTGAGTGTGTGTGCATGCGCGCCTGTGTCTGGGGGTGTTTTAAAGTACTGCTTTTTGAGATTTGTCATCAAGCAAAAAGACTTTTTAAACAAAAAGCATGTAATATTTGTAATAGCATGCTATATTTACAAGAAAAGAGGAGAAATCATAAGAAAAGAAGGGACACTGTAAAGGAAGAGAACAATCGAAAAAAGAGAGAATTTAAAAGAAAAGGAATAGGGTGAAGTTCAGATTTTGTTTTCTTTCCATTCAAGGACAGCACCTAAGACTGACTGCATTAATGTTTGTTGGTAGCTAACTCCAGGTTCTAGCATTGAGTTCATTAATTGAGGAGTCCACCATGACTGCACGGCCAGAGTGGTTCCCCTCTGACCAAACTTCTCTCTGATTCACCTCATATGAAGAGATTTCTTTTTGGCACTTTCAGCTGTACACGTATTCAAGACTTTTATTAGGAGCAAATAGAATATAGGGGAGCAAAGTGTTTTAAATAGGCTTTCTACTGCTGTGATGAAACACTGACCAAAATCAACTCAAGGAAGAAAGGGTTTATTTCATCTTATACTTCCGGGTCATACTCCGTCACTGAGGGAAGTCAGGGCGGGAACTCAGGCCAGGAACCTAGAGTCAGAAACTGAAACAGAAGCCACAGAGAAATGCTGCTTATTGTCTTATTCCCCAGGGTTTTCTCCATCCACTTTCTTATACCTAGGGTCATTTGCCTATAGGTATCTTCATCTGCTAAGGGATGGAACCTCACACATTAATCAAGAAAATATAATAATGTAAATGTGTGTGAAAAAATACATTCTCTCTCCATACATGAATCACAAGCAAGTTTACAGTCCTTCTGTCTGAGTTTGAAGCAGCTTTGATAAAGTATAAATGAACAATTACTCAAGGGTATCATCCCGAAATCCCTTTTCACAGCGTAGGCTTTGAAACGAGCACCCTCAGTTTTGAACACATTCATGCAATGTTACCCAGAAAAACTTTCTACCAATCGTAGAGTTTTCTAGCAAAAGGTTCCCTGGCCAAAATTTTGATTGAATTTGAGAAAAGGGCTCTGGGCTGAGCTTTTCAACAGAGCCTTCCATGAGCTTATCATCAGTAGTGTATGGCAGCTGTAGCTGAGGCATGAGGGAAAACTGAGACCATCAGACCCTGCATGATTCTTCTGTCATCTGTTCTACATGGTGAGCTGACAGGAGCTGATTCAGGATTCATTTCTGCCTTAAGAAACAGGGCAGGTGCGCTTCGGGACATGTACACACAGACACACAGAGACATACACACACACACGAGTTGGCAGTGGTGAGGCAGTACAGGATGGGGCCTGGAAATGGCACTGATCAGGACTTACAGGTGCGCATTCCTCCTGTTTGAGAAGGACAAGCTCACAGGAGGAGCTCAGCAAAGTCTCTGTCTGCTGGGCATCTCATGCAAAATTGAGCACCTCTCCCATTTTGTGGATACTAGTAGCTGCTTTTTTCTCCCAAGGCAGGCCAGTTTCCTTCTATCTGAGATGCTCTTTTGAGGTCCGTACTGACAGCTAATGTTGTAGACGGAGAGGAACTTGTAAAGGAAACGCATCTGCAGATGACGGGTATTCAGCTGCCAAAGATTATTTCCTGACTTCAACTCCACCTGTCCCTGCAGTTAGGCTACATTCCGGTGGAAGATTCGGGGTTGTTACAAGTTTGATCACCATGAATTCATCTTCCAGGCCATACTGTGAGTTCGGAGAGCAGGGTGCCGAAGGCTCCACCCAGGAGTCAATCTGCTTCATAAGCAAGTTGTCTAGGGACTTCTCTGAAGTCACACAACAACAGACCCAGGGAAACCAAGCCTCTTAAGTTTAATCCTGATTATCTTGCATGACCTGTGATTCCCTGCAAGTTTCTATAAGGACACTGTGTTAACAGATCTCAGGCCCCAGACTGGCCTCCCACCAGTCCCATCTGCCTCTTTAAGCATGTGGTCCTGGTCTTTTTTCCACATGAGATGAAAACTGGCACCATTTTCTTCAGCATCGAGTTATGCCGTCCTACTTCTGTGTTTATCAGATTGGTCCTAAGACACCCAAACTATCCGAATGATGTCCTTTTGGGGAATTACATTCTTGTAGTGATTTTTGACAATATCAGAATTCCTCTAAGGGATCAATAAAGATTTCCAAGCAAATGCTTCTGTGCTTTGAGTTGAGCATCAGTTATCCTATGTAGCTATTTTATCCAATTCTCCCAAGGCCACTGACTATCTATCAAAAGGCGAGCTATGCTCTTGATTCGCCATCTGAAGAAGGACAGATGTGTTTATTATATCAGGTGTCATATGTGTTACCAATGGGGAGGTTTTCCATCAAATAACTCCATCCTTCAAATATCACTGTTTTTTCTACTGGGATGTGTATGGAGATAATTAACGTACTCTATACTAAAATCACAATAAGTCGAACTCAAGAGAAAGTTCAACAACAATATTTTCTCTTGGTCAGACTTAGATATGACCCTTGGGAAGTTTTATATTTGGTTTTGTTATTACTTTTAGCTGATAAATTGGGATATGAGCTAATTTTTGTGATTTTTTAAAAAACCATTGTTTTATGTGGTTAGCTGGAAAAATTAGCTAATGAGTATTAAAAACTGAAAGGTTTGAGTCTTTGTTTTTTTTTCTGAAACAAATTGTCTACCTTGCGAAAGCAGTAAGTCTTATGATCATTAAAGTCAAAAGGAAAATGTAAGACATTCCAAAGCAAAAACATAAGTGTCCATATAAACAGTGCAGGACAATAGACCCAGAAATAGAAATCGTTCTTGAAGTGTTTGATCTCAGATAGCCAGTTTACATAAAGCGCTGAGAGCCCAAAGGTAAAGAACACCGGCCTCTCCATATACCCTCTCTCCTCTTTCAATAGACTAGAATTCTCATCTCCTCAATTAAATTCCCCATCTGCCCTGGGAATTAAGAAATCTTTACTGTTATAGTATTAAACATCTGTTAGGTCCTATATTTTTTTCTTTATTATGCCAATTTTGATATCTATAATTCGAGTTAACACTTTCTAAAACACTTGGACTGGTATATTGACACGGTTTTTGCTTTGAGATTTAGTATAATTACATTCCCTTCTCTTCCCTTCCTCTAAACTGTCCCATATACCCCTCCACATTCTTCTTCAAATTCATAGCTTCTTTTTTCACTAAAACACCTTGCTGCTCTGGGGACTGCCACAAAGAATCAGGGTCTGCTATCTCATGGTGGTGACATGTGCACACACATGCGCGTGCGCACACACACACAAATATATGTATATATATTTTCTAAATAAAACCTGTTGGGGCCATAAAATGGTGTTTGTATGAAAGTCCATTTGGTACTAGACACCACTTAGTCTAATCTTCCCTGGGGCGATCCTTTCCTGCTCTCAGCTTTCTTTAGCTGCCATTAGCTCTTTTTGTAGAGTTGAGGCCTCATGCGCTTTCCTCATGTAGTCTAGCATATCCGCTGGTGTTATTCTTGTTCAATTCACATTTGAGCAGTCATGTTGGTAAGACTTCATAGGAGTAGCTTTTGATATTACTAGGAAACACAATCTCACAGACAACACTCTGACCCTCTGCATCTTACAATCTTCCACAATGTTACCTGAGTTTTAGGTGTGGGGTGTGTTTTGTAGCTGTATCCATTGGGACTGGACTCCAAGACTCTGCATTTTGATCGGTTGTAGCTTTCTGAAGTGGTTTCCATCAGTTACAAAGAGAAGTTTCCTTGGTGAGGGGTGAAGACTAAACTTATCTGTAGTTACAAGGACAAATGTTTATAGATAGCCGTTAGGGATTATACTGGTTTAGTAAATTAGTGGTTGTAGATTCTCCTCTGACAACCATGGCCTCACGAGGACTGAGTAGTTAAATGAGTTTCCAGTACCAGATATGATTTCCGTCTTTTTAACCAGTCTGAAGACTAATCAGAGAGCTGTTAGTCACCATAAAGGTATCTGAGCCGCTACTGCACCCATGAGGGCATCATCTTGCACAATATCACAGTTGGAATATTCATATATAGATATCTATGCAGATCCAAATCAAAATCAAGAATATATATATATATAGGATATCCAATATGATACAATACAAACATATAAATCAATCATAACAGACCTAAAGGAAAAATGCCTTAATACCATAATATAATGGAACTTAAACAACACAATTTTAGCAATAGACATATTATCCAGACAGAATATTGACAAAGAGCTGCATTAAATTGTACCTTACACCATTTGAACTTAAAGAACATCTAAAAAATATTCTCTCCAACCAGAAAAGGATACACATTCTTTAAGGCCAAAATTACTCTCCTAGCAAAATTAGACATGAACACAACCGAAAAGAAAATAATAAGGCCACAATCTTGGTAAACATAAATATAAGAATTCCTCAAAAAGATACATACCAAAACCAACAACATATTAAAATATTATTTAGTATAGTCAAGTAAATTCCTGAGATTGAAGAATGTTTCAATATATGTAATATAAATCAATAAATGTGACACACCAAATCAACAGAATAAAAGAGAAAAATTGCAATCTTGTCAATAGATGAGAAAACTCAGTTGATAAAATTTAATATCCCTTCGTGATTAAAAACTGAAAGACAATAAAGAATATAAGAAATGTGACTCAATACAAAAATAGCCAAATATAATTCATCAACAACCAGGAAAGGCTGACACGTGTCCAAGACCTGGAACTGAACAAGGATACCTGCTTGTGTTGGTTATCTTTGTCATAGGCGGAAGAGGGAATCTCAACTGAGGAACTGCCTCCATCAGATTGGCCTTTGGGCATGTCTGTGGGCATTTTTTTGATCAGTGATTGATGAGGGAGAGTCCATTCTACTATAGGAGTACCCTTTGACAGGTGGGTCCAAACAGCATAAGAAAGAAAGCTGAGGAAACCAGGAAAAGCAAGTCAGTAAGCAGTATTTCCTCTGTGGTCTCTACTTCCGCTCCAGCCTCAAATTCTTGACTCGGCTTCTCTTCATGATGGAGTATAAATTGTTTTCCAGGTAATGTCTTTCTTCCCCTACATTGCTTTTGGCCAGTGTTTTCTCACAGTGGCAGAAGGAACATTAGGGCAGAACTCTCCCTACTTCTATTCAGCGTACTACTGAAAGAGTCATCACAGAAGTTAGGGGAAAGAGAGCAATAAAAACTATCTGACTAGGAAAGGGAGAAAAATTGTTGGTGTTTATTGACGCTGTGATCTAGTGTAGAGAAAACCCCACAGATAGAACCAAAGAAAGTATTTAGAATGATTGAACAAGTCTGGCTAAGTTCCAGAGTGCAAAAATCAATGTGCAGAAATCAGTAATGTCATAATGTACCAATATCAAATTAGCATTAAAATAGCCCCATTTACAGTGCTCACATAATAAAAGCATATCTGAGGCTAAATTTAACAAAAAGAGAAAAGGACTCTACAAGAGAAGCAAAATGTCATTGATGAAAGATACTGAATAAGACACGGAAAGATAGAAAGACACCCAATGTTGACGGGTCAGGATAAACAACATCCTTAAAACGATGCTAACTGAAGTGATCTATGCATTCAATGCACTTCCTAACAAAATGCCAAGATACTCCTTATGGAACAGAGAAGAGCAGTCCTAAAGTTCCTAATAGAACTAACAAAGAGAGAGACAAGAGAGAGAGAGACATGCAGGTCACCAAGGAAATTCTGAGAAAAAAAAGTAACAAAACAAGAATTATTCTATTATCTGACTTCACTGTTTTGTACTTACTGGCTTTTAATTTTTTATATGATACATTTTAATCACAAATATTTCCCTTCCCACAATTCCTCCTACATTTTCCGCACCAACTTACTCATAAAACTTGATATTCTCTCTCTCTCTCTCTCTCTCCCTCTCTCTCTCTCTCTCTCTCTCTCTCTCTCTCTCTCTCTCTCTCTCACACACACACACACACACACACACACACAACCTTTTTTCTCTCCCACAAAAATTAAACCAAACAAACAAAAAAGACAAAAAGATACTAAAACACAAACAGCACACAAAAAACCACAATCTTGTTTTGGGTTGGCCAACTACTCCTGGGCATGGGGCTGCCTGTCCTGTGATTGATGCACCTGGTGTTACTGGCTTGGAGAACATTGCTTTTCCCTCCCCCAGAAGCTCTGCATTGCAAACAGCTCCTTGGGTAGAAGTAGGATATTTTGCTTACTTCTTCTCAAGCTGGCATTTTCTCTGCCTTGACTTTGTACTGATCTTGGGCAAACAGTCTCTGTGAGTTCACATATGAATCAACTTTTTTTGGATAATGGAAAAGCCACTTTCCTTGGAGTCATCTACCACCTCGGGCTCTTCTTTTGATCCATCTCCTCTTCTACATAGATCGCCAAGCCTTGATGGAAGGGCTTTGATGACAATATCCCATTTAGGACTGAGTGTTCTCAAGTTTCTCACTCTCTACACATTGTCTTGTTATGGACCTCTGTGTTAATTCCCATTCACTGAAAGAAGATGCTTCTCTGATGAGGGTTGACCAGTGCACTAATATATTGAATTAGCAATACATCATTAGGGGTCATTTTATTGTCATGTTTCTTTAGCAGAATAAATGTATCAGGTTTCCCCCGACAGGGCTAGGAACCTTTCTAGTCTTGGGTTGTTGGCTACTTTATCAGTCTCAGTTATGAGTTCCTACTCAGGGGAAAAACTCAAATCCAACTGGAAAATGGTTTGATACTCCTGTAACATTACTCCATTATCTCACAAGTATGTTTTACAGACAGGTTTCTAGTGTAGGTTGCCTGTTTTGTGACTGAGTGATATTGATGATGACTCTTCTCCTCTAGCAGTGTGCATGAGTTCCTTCTAGTACTGGAATCCTAGTCAGTAGGCGCGAAGCTTCTAGTTGGACACCAGCTTGGTTTTCTCATATTCTATGACTTAAGTAAGTTTTGTCTTCAATGATAGGACCTCACCATCAGGTTATGGAGAGAAACCAACAGACTTGGCAATAGCCTGGGATGTTTGGGGATATGGTCTATAGGACCCCTTTGGCTAATAATTCACCAAGATTTAGCCTATGTCTGGCAGTGGAGGTTTTACTTGGTGGCATAGTATGTCTAGTTGGGGCATTGCCTCCCCCATTGTATGGTAATTCCATTTAAATTCCATGTATATGTTTTCCACATGACCTTTCAAAGCACATTTATTATCATTATATTATTATTAATTATCTCTCCCTATATTTCATACTTCACCTTGCCTCTCCATTTAATCTTCCTATTGTAGCTTTTCCTTTCGTCACTTTATAATACTATATCCATTTCCCTTCCTCTGGAAGATCCACTCCTCCCGCCTTGTCCTACATTATTGTAAATGAAAAACACCTATCTAAAGCTTAAAAGCCAATATCCACATAAAAGAAAAAACATGTGATACTTGTCTTTTGGGGTCTGAGTTATGTGCCTAGTTCTATTCATTTACCTGCAAATTTGATAATTTCATTTTTCATAATAGCTAAATAATAATCCCATTATATCTAAGTAAGACATTTTCATTTTCCATCCATCAGTTAATGGACATCTAGACTGTTTCCAGTTTCTGGCTCTTATGAATAAAGCATTAATGACTATGATGAGCGAGTATTTCCGCAGCAATATGGGGAGTCTTTGGCTACAGTGTCAGGAGTGGTATAACCAGCTCTTGCAGTAAACTGATTTGAAGCTTTGTGAGGAACCTGTACACTGCTTTCCACAGAGACTGTCCAACTTTTTACTCCCAGCAGTGATGAAAAAGTATTTCACTTTCCCACATCATCTCAAGCACCTGCTGCCCACTGCTTTATTGATCTTGGTCATTCTGACTAGGGTAAGCTGACATTTCAAAGCAGACTTAATTTTCATTTTCCTGATGCTTAAGGATGTCAAAATTTTTAAGTGTTTATCAGCCATTTGTGTTTCATCTTTCAAGAACTCTCGAAGCTGTTTATTTCTGTTTTTCGTTTTTGTTGTTTTCTTAATGCCTAGTGTTATTTTTTTCTTTTCAAGAATAGATTCTTTTCTCGCATAATATATCCTGATTACAGTTTCCCTCTCTGCATTCCTCTAAATTTCTCCCTACCTCCCCTCCTATCCAGGTCCTCTCCTCTTCTGTCTCTTATTAGAAAAAGAACAGTTTGTTATCTAAGAGGTAACAACCAAACATAATAAAAAAAATAAATTAAAAAACCCATAACATTAAAGTTGGACAAGGCAAACCGATGGAAATCAAAGGGCCCAAGAAAAGGTGGTTTCACACTCAGGAATCCCATAAAAACAGTAAACTGGAAACCATACTAAATACACAGAGGAGCTGCGGCAGAACTCAAGTAAGCTTTGGGCTTGGTTCTTCAGTCTCTGTGAGTTCATATGAACTTTATTTGGTTGATTTAGAGGGCTTTATTTTCTTAGTGTCCTTCCTCCCCTCTGGCTCACATGCTCTTTCCGTCTCCTCTTCTTCAGGGTTCCCTGAGCTCTGAGGGGAAGGATTTGATGGAGACATCCCACATAGGGCTAAGTGTTCTAAGGTCTCTCACTCACTGAGTAATGTCTGGCTGTGGGTCTCTGTATTTGCTCCCATCTCTTGCAGGAAGACGTTTCTCTGATGATGACAAAGCAAAGCACTGATCTATGGGTATAGCAGAATGTCATTAGGAGTCATTTTATCACTATGGTTTTGTTTTGTTTGCTTGTTTGTTTTTAAGACTAGTAGTATTTGGTTTTATCCTAGATCCCTGGCTTATTGGGTCTAAGGTCCCACTTATTAATTGTTGATCTCAGTGTCTGGGTTACTGATATTCTATTCAGGAAGTTGTTTCCTGTCCCAATGCATTCAAGGCTCTTTCCCACTTTCTCTTCTGCTTATTTATTTATTTATTTATTTATTTATTTATTTATTTATTTATTTATTTATTTGATTTTCGAGACAGGGTTTCTCTGTAGTTTTTGGTGCCTGTACTGGAACTAGCTCTTGTAGACCAGGATGGCCTCAAACTCACAGAGATCCGCCTGCCTCTGCCTCCTGAGTGCTGGGATTAAAGGCATGCGCCCCTTGGACTTGAGTATTGTGTAGAATAATGGATTTATTTGCCTTCTACATACCCACATCAGTTATGACAGTACCACTTGTTGAAGATGTTTTCCTTTTTCCATTGTATGATTTTGACTTCTTTGTAAAAAAATCAGGTGTTCATATATTTGCTAATTTACAGTGGGGTCTTCAATTCGATTTTGATTATCCACCTGTCTCTTTTTATGTCGATGCCAAACTGTTTTTATTACTACAGCTCTACAGTAGAGCTTGAAATCAGGGTTGGTGATAGCTCCAGAAGTTTCTTTACTGTACAGGATAGCTTTGGCTATTTTGGGTTTTTTGTTTTTCCACATGAAGTTGTGAATCGTTCTTTCAAGATCTGTAAAGAATTGTACTGGAATTTTAATGTGGATTGCATTGAATCTGTAGATTGCCTTGGTAAGATGGCCATGTTTACTTTTAATCTCACTGATGCATGAGCATGGGAGATCTTTCCATCTTCTTATATCTTGTTCAATTTCTTTCTTCTAAGACATGAAGCTCTTGTCACATAGATCTTTAACTTGTTTGGTTAGAGTAATCCCAAGATATTTTATATTATTTGTAGCTATTGTGAAGGATGTTGTTTCCCTGATTTCTTTCTTAGTCCATTTTTTGTTTATGTATTGGAAGGCCACTGAGTTAATTTTGTACCCAGCCATTTCACTGGAGGTGTCTGTCAGCTGTAGGAGTTCCCTAGTAGAATCTTAGGGATCTCTTATGTATACTAACATGCCTCTGCAAACAGCAATACATGACTTCTTTCTTTCCAATTTGTTATCCCTTGATCTCTTTTTGTTGTCTTATTGTTCTAGCTAGAACTTTTAGTACTGTATTAAATAGATAGGGAGAGAGTGGACAGCCTTTTCTTGTTTCTGATTTTAGTAAAATTGTTTTGAGTTTCTCTCCATTTAATTTGATGTTAGCTATTGGCTTGCTCTATATTTCTTTCATTATGTTTAGGTATGTATCTTATATCCCTATATCTCTACAAGATATTTATCATGAAAGGGTGTTGAATTTTGTCAAAGGCTTTTTTGTGACCATCTATTAATATGATCGTAATTTTTTTTCTTTCAGCTTGTTTACATGGTGGATTATCTTGATAGACTGTCATATGTTGAACCATCCCTGTATCTTGATCATGGTGGATGATCTCTTTGATGAGTTCTTGATTCAGTTTGTGAGTATTTTATTGAGTATTTTTGCACCAGTGTTCATGAGGGAAATGGCTCTGCAATTCTTTCTTTGGTGAATCTGTGTGGTTTGGGTATCAGGGTGATTTCAGCCTCATAAAAAGAATTTTGCAGTGTTCTTTCTGTTTCTGTTGTTTGCAATAATTAAAGGAATATTGGTATTAGCTCTTCTTTGAAAGTCTGGTGGAATTCTGCACTGAAAACATCTGTCCCTGGGCTTTTTTTTTAATTCTGCTTTTAATATTTCTTCTATTTCCTTAAGAATTATAGGTCTATTTAAATTAGTTATCTGGTCTTGACTTAATTTTGATATGTGGTACCTATCAAGAAATCTGAACATTTCCTTTATATTTCCCAATTTTGTGGAGCACACATTTTTCAAGTATGACTTAATGAGTCTCTGGACTTCCTCAGAGTCTGTCGTGTCTCTCGCACCGTTTCTGATTTGCTAATTTGGATATTCTCTCTGTGTGTTTTAGTTTAGTTTGGATAAGGGTTTGTCTATCTTGTTGATTTTCTCAAAGAACCAACTCTTTGTTTCATTGATTATCTGTATTGTTTTCTTTGTTTCCATTTTATTGATTTCAGCCCTTAGTTTAATTACTTCCTCCTGGGTGAGTTTGCTTCTTTTTGCTGTAGAGGTTTCAGGTGTGCTGTTAAGTCGCTTGTGTGAGAGTTCTACAAATTCTTTATGTAGGCATTTAGTGCTATGAACTGTCCTCTCAGCACTGCTTTCACTATGTCCCATAAGTTTGGGTATCTTGTGCATTCATTTTCATGAATTCTAGAAAGTTTTTAATTCTTTATTTCTTCCTTGACCCTTGGTGATTCAGCTGAGAATTGTTCAGTTTCCATGAATTTGTAGATTTTCTGTACTTTGTGTTGCTGTTTAACTCCAACTTTAACACATGGTGGGTGATCTGATAAAACACAGGGAGTTATTGCATTTTTTTTTCATCTGCTGATATTTGTTTTGTGTCCCTAGTATGTGGTCAATTTTAGAGAAGGCTCCATGAGGTGCTGGGAAGAAGGTATATTCTTTTGTGTTTGGTTGAAATGTTTTACAGGTATTTGTTAGGTCATTTGAGTCATAATATCTATTCCCTGATTTCTCTGCTTAGTTTCTGTCCTGATAATGTGTCCACTGTTGAGAGTGAGTGTGAGAGCATGAGAGATCCTTTCATCTTCTGGTGTTTTCCTCAATTTTTTAATTATACAAGTCCTTCATCAATCAGAGCTATCCCAATTTTTTTATTTATTTATTAAAGATTTCTGCCTCCTCCCCGCCACGGCCTCCAATTTCCCTCCCTCTCCCCCAATCAAGTCCCCCTCCCTCGTCAGCTCGAAGAGCAATCAGGGTTCCCTGACCTGTGGGAAGTCCAAGGACCACCCACCTCCATCCAGGTCTAGTAAGGTGAGCATCCAAACTGCCTAGGCTCCCCCAAAGCCAGTACGTGCAGTAGGATCAAAAACCCATTGCCATTGTTCTTGTGTTCTCAGTAGTCCTCATTGTCCGCTATGTTCAGCTAGTCCGGTTTTATCCCATGCTTTTTCAGACCCAGGCCATCTGGCCTTGGTGAGTTCCCAGTAGAACATCCCCATTGTCTCAGTGTGTGGGTGCACCCCTCACGGTCCTGAGTTCCTTGCTCGTGCTCTCTCTCCTTCTGCTCCTGATTTGGACCTTGAGATTTCTGTCCGGTGATCTGTGGGTCTCTGTCTCCTTTCATCGCCTGATGAAGGTTAATATTCAGGAGGATGCCTATATTTTTTTTTTGAGGCTATTGTAAAAGGTGCTATTTCCTTCATTTCCTGATTCTTTCTTAGTATGTTTGTCATTTGCATATAAAAAGACTACCGAGTATTTTGCATTAACTTTGTATCCTGTTACCTCAGTGCTCATCAGCTATAGCAGCTCCCTTAGAAGCTTTATAATTATATATATATAAAATCACATTATTTGCAAATAAAGATATTCTGACTTCTCCTTTCATACTTGTATCTCCTTGATCTCTGCCAATTGTATTACTGTCCTAGCAATAAAACTTCAAGTACTGTATTGATTGACTATGGAGAAGGCAGACATATCTGTTTTGTTTCTGATTTGAACAGAAATATTTTGAGTTTCTCTCCATTTAACTTGATTAGCAATGAGCTTGCTATAATGCCTTTATTACATAGACATATATTCCCTGTCTCTGCAGGACTTTTATCACAAAGGGATGCTAGGCGTATTTTCTGTATTGAATGAGATGGTCGTGTGTTTTTTTGTCTTCCAGTCTGTTTATGCGGTGGCTTATGTTTATTGATTTACATATGTTGAGGCAAGTCTGTATCTCTGGAGTGAAGCATACTTGACCATGGCGAGTGATCTTTTTAATGCGGTCTTGGATTCAGTTTGCAAATATTGTACTGAGAAATATTGCTTGTACGTTCATAAGAAATATTCGTGTACAATTTTCTTTCTTTTGTTGGATATTGCTGTTTTGGTATCAGGGTAATTGTGGTTTCATACAAAGAATTAATAAGTTCCTTCAGTTTCTATATTGTAAGTTCCTTCAGTTTCTATATTGCAGAATACTTAGAGGAGTATTGGCATTAGTTCTTCAAAAGTCTGCAAACTGTACATCTGACAATGAGTTAGTAAGAGATTGATAAAAAAAATTTTAAACCAGGGAGCAGGAAAATCTAGTTTTAAACAGAGACAATTCATACAAATATTTGTCCAAGGAAGACATACAAATACTTAACAGGCTGATGAAAATAACTCAATATCTCTTATTATCAGATAAAATCATAAAGAAAACCCTAGAGATGTAGTTCAGCAACATATCAGTTTCTTTGCCTGTTAAAAATGGCTCACAGGAGCAGTTTAAAGGATGGAGGGCTCTATTCTGGCTCACACTTCCAGGTATAGTCCACCAGCATGGGGGACATCCTGGTAGTGGTGCTTAAGATAACTTATTACATTGTATCTACAGTCGGGAAGCAGAGGAGATAAATGCTCTGTGTTTGTGCTCCTCCTTTTCCTGCAGCCTGAGACCCGAGCCCAGGGAATGCCACTGCACCCTGCCCAGGGAATGCCACTGCACCCAGCCCAGGGAATGCCACTGTACCCAGCCCAGGGAATGCCACTGCACCCTGCCCAGAGAATGCCACTGCACCCAGCCCAGGGAATGCCACTGTACCCAGCCCAGGGAATGCCACTGCACCCAGCCCAGGGAATGCCACTGTACCCAGCCCAGGGAATGCCACTGTACCCAGCCCAGGGAATGCCACTGTACCCAGCCCAGGGAATGCCACTGTACCCAGCCCAGGGAATGCCACTGTACCTAGCCCAGGGAATGCCACTGTACCCAGCCCAGGGAATGCCACTGTACCCAGCCCAGGGAATGCCACTGTACCCAGCCCAGGGAATGCCACTGTACCCAGCCCAGGGAATGCCACTGTACCCAGCCCAGGGAATGCCACTGTACCCAGCCCAGGGAATGCCACTGTACCCAGCCCAGGGAATGTTACTGCTCCAGCCCAGGGAATGCTAATACACCCAGCCCATGGCACCTCTTCTACCTCAGTTAACCTGATCAATAGCATTCTTCACATGCATGTCCAGAGGCTAATCTAATCTAGCTAATCCCTCTGAGGCATGCCTGTTTTTCGAGGTGATGCTTAGTTGGACAAGATAACAATCAATATAGACAAGCACCAACAGAGTGCTCTCACCCAACCAGCATGTGCAAGGGCTCTAACCCCGACAGTGGAAAACAACAAATGAACAAATAAGCAAAACAAACCAACAATGAGATATAATCTCACTTGCAGTATTAATATTATTTTTCAAAAATGATAACAAGTCTTTGCAACGGTGTGTTGTGTGGGGGTGGTGTCTGGTGGTTGGTGATACAGGTAAGCGGATAAATCACTTGCCCCACAAGCGTGAGGATCAGAGTTCTGGTCCCAGAAATCACACAAATGCTGGATGGGTATGGTAACCTTAGGAGGCAGAAACAAGGGAGCCCCAGAGCAAAATGGCCCTATCCGCAAGCCTGGCTTTATTTGAGAGGCCCTGCCCCAACAAATAAGGTAGACTAGCAATGGAAGATAGTTCCTGACATCCGGCCTCTGGTCTCCATATGCGTGTGCATACATCCCACATGCATACAAACATGAAAATGGAGAAGTACTGATGACATTCTGTGTTGTCTGGGTTTTCTGTCTTGCCCGGTTCCCGCCATTGTTAAGTCCCAAAGAAATGACACAGAGGTCTACATTAGTCACAAACTGATTGGCCTAGTATCTCAGGCTTCTTATTAACCTTACAACTTATATTAGCCCATTATTCATATCTGTGTTAGCCACATGGCTCAGTACCTTTTTTAGCAAGGCATTTACATCTTGCTTCTTCTGTGGTTGTGCCAGGACTACGTCCTCTTCCCAGAAGTCTCCTGTTCTCATTGACATGCCTCTACTTCCTGTCTGGTTGTCCCACTTATACTTCCTGCATGGCTACTGGCCAATCAGCGTTTTATTTAAAATATAATTGACAGGATACAGACCATTGTCCCACAGCAATTCTAGAGCTACTTGATACCGATGGAAGTAGAAACTATTGAAAATAAACTGGACCCAGATAAACAAGTACTGTGGGGGGCTATTGGATTGTAGGATTTTAGTGGCTTGGAGTAGCATGGTGGTCACCAGAAGTTGGTAAGTCAGAGCAGAGAAACATAAAGATTGCTTCATCAGTGGGTACTAAGTGATTAATTACAGCGTGAGGCTTTGGTGTTCTACTGCACAATAAAGGAAGTATAGATACTGACAAGTACTGCTTATTTAGAAAAATAGCTACAAGGAAGGATTTTAAATTTTCCTCCATAAAGAAATGCTAACTGAGGTAATAAATGCACCCTTATATGAATGACATAATATATACATGTATCAAAACAATACATTTTCACCAAATACATTTTTGTGTATCAGTTTAAAAAATAAAATCGATCTTTATTGTAAGTATACATCAGAACACTAAATTGCACCAGCCTAACTAATTTAATATTGTGTCAAAGAGCTCATAACTAACTGGTGCTCTGAATGAAGTGAACAGCCATTCAGTGTTATCTACAGAAACATTTCAGAAATGACTCATCCCTAACCACAGTTGAGTCAAGCACTCTGTGGCAGATGGTCTGAACAACGGCTTAGTGACAGGGCGTGTGGCATTAACTGCGTTATATGCTAGAACAATCCATAAGACACTACTTGGAAATCTCTACTGAATCTTTACTATCAGTTTTCCTTCCTTGATAACACAGAAGTAAAGAGAATCAGAAGGCTATATGGGTAAATGTATATTTGCTGAAAACCAAACTTCATCTTCAACGAGGTCATCTTTCGCATTTGCCAGCTGAGATGCAACTTCAGAAATGACAAACCACTCCAGCAAAGGCTATCATTGCAATCCAAAGACAAACACATAGGCATCCTCCTGAATATTAACCTTCATCAGGCGATGAAAGGAGACAGAGACAGAGACCCACATTGGAGCACCGGACAGAAATCTCAAGGTCCAAATCAGGAGCAGAAGGAGACGAAGCATGAGCAAGGAACTCAGGACCACGAGGGGTGCACCCACACACTGAGACAATGGGGATGTTCTATCGGGAACTCACCAAGGCCAGCTGGCCTAGGTCTGCAAAAGCATGGGATAAAACCGGACTCTTTGAACATAGCGGACAATGAGGACTACTGAGAACTCAAGAACAATCGCAGTGGGTTTTTGATCCTACTGCACGTACTGGCTTTGTGGGAGCCTAGGCAGTTTGTATGCTCACCTTATGAGACCTGGATAGAGGTGGGCGGTCCTTGGACTTCCCACAGGGCAGGGAACCCTGATTGCTCTTCGAGCAGATGAGGGAGGGGGACTTGATCGGGGGAGGGCGAGGGGGAGGGAAATGGGAGGCGGTGGCAGGGAGGAGGCAGAAATCCTTAATAAATAAATAAATTAAAAAAAAAACAGTCTAAGCGGCTGAACAAAAAAAAAAAAAAAAGAAATGACAAACCACCATGGATCTATTTTCTATCTAACTTAACGACAGATGTGTGGTTTGGGGATCCCTAGGGTAGTTGCAGCTGTGTGGCACATTAGAGCCAATAATAACGGTCTTTGTATATTTTGCCTTGACCTAGTGATCACTTTCAATTACTGCATCTATTATCTTTGTATCAGTCTAGTTTCTGAAGGCATTGTGATTCCATTATATTGAGGTTATCTGACTAGCTACCCTGATATTCAGACTAAGGTTTTTATATGTAGGTACCATTTTGTTAGTCTGCTCCTCTGTGAAGACCCTCAGGGACTACTAGCACAATGATAACACTAGTACCAAACAAATATTTGCATATAGAGCTTCCTAACAAACCAATACATTGTTTTCTAGAGTATCTGCATTCTCTTCTGTATTCACCGCCAATGTGAGTAACCCAGTTATGCTGTTCTGTATGCTCAGCGGGTTCTGGAATTGTGGCGATTTTTCATTTTAATTATTTTGGGGACAACATAGTGATATTTCACTGTGGTTTTAATTTTCTTGTCCCTCATGACTAATGATGTTAAACATCTTTTCGTGGGCTTATTTGTCATTCATGTCATTTCACAGGCTTGTTTGTATATCCTCTTTGTTGACATATTTTCTCATGTCTTCTGCTAATCTGATCATTTGTTTTACCATTGAGGGATTTAAATATTCTTTATATATCCTAGATAATACTCCTTTGAGGGATTTGCAATTTAAATTTTTTAATAAGACCTTTCAAAGGGAAAACCATTAAAGTTGAAGAAGTTTGACTTATCAGTTTTTCCCTTTACAAATCGTTTCAAGACTAAGAATATTTTATCTAGCTCTAGATCCTAAGAGTTTCCCTGGTTTTTACTGAAATGTTGTATAGTTTGATATTTAACTTTTATAGAAAAGTAGTATTAGGTCAATGCTTCTTAATTCTCTTTGGTATATGATCGTTACTCTTCTCAGAACCATGTGTTGAGTATGTCTTTCCTCCATGAAATTGTGCTTGTATTCTACACTGTATACCAACCACAAACCAGCTGGGCAGGGGGCGAAGAGATGGCCCAGAAGTTAAGAGTGCATTATTCTCTTCCAAAAGAGCTGAGCTTGGCTTCCAGCACTCACATTAGTGACTCACAACTGCCTGTATGCCTAGCTCCAGGGCAATCTGATACCTCCAGCCTACATTGGAGCATACATACCACATGCAGACACACACACACACAATTTTAAAAATATTTTTTAAAAAGAAAAAGAATTGGGCATATTTTATAGATCTATTTCTGTGTTTTCTATTCTACTTCATTGGTCTAGGTATCTGTCTGCCTATATCTTTTGGTCATGAGAACTATCTCAATAATAGATTTCCTTACTTTGTTCCTGTTCAGACATTATGTGCATCTCTGTGTATGCACATGTAGATGTGCATAAGTGCATGTTTGTGTGTGTGCATGCACATGTGCATGTACTCATGTGTGTGATGCTAGGCAATCATACTACTGTTGAAAAATAACCCCAATTACTGACTATTTTAATTATATGTGGTTGTTTTCCTCCAGAGGAAGCACATTAGTCTTTCCCACCTTTATGTTGCAAAGAACCGCTTGTTTGTCCTGGATGCCCAGAATCAAAATAATAACACAGAAATTGTATTAACTAAATTAGCCCAATAACTCTACCTTCTTATTGGATAACTCTAACATCTTAATTTAACCCATTTCTATTAATCTGTATGCCACCATGAGGTCATGACCTACCAGCAAAGTTTTAGCATGGCTATCTTGAGCAGTGAATCCACAGTGTCTCCTGACTCTGCCTTCCTTCTCCCAGCATACAGTCCAGTCTTCCCTGCCTACTTAAGTTCTGCCCTATCGACAGGCCAAGGTAGTTTCTTTTTTCATTAATGGTAAACACAGCACACACAGGGGACTCCAACATCACCTTTACTAATGCAGTACAAGTGTATTATTATGGAGAAAATAGAAATGTTACCATCTTTAGTCTTTCCAGCCAAACTATATCTGTTTTTTAGATCTTTGGTTTTGGCATCAGTGTTCTGTAGTTTTCATGGTACAAATACCACCCATGTCTTATTTGAGCTTCCCAAGTTCCTCTTTCGGTGTGATGGTATTGCACTTTTAATTTTAATGTCTAAATAGCTTGAAGAACTATTCAAGTTCACTGTCATTTTTCTGAATAAACACAACTTGCTCTGATTTCTTGTCCCTGGCAACATTCACCATTCCCAGGAAAATTCTGGCTTTGCCTAGGTTTAACATCTTCTTTTTCCTAAGAGCTTGAAATCAACACCAAGGTAAGAGGTTTACTATAGAGGGGCCACCCAAGTGGAGATTCAAACACTGTCTGCAGTCCTGTAAGTGGTAAGGATCTGAAGGCTGAAGGGACTGTCCATTGAGAAATGCCGACCAGGGAAATTAGGAGGAACAGAAAGAGGGGGAAAAGGGAAGGAGGGGATGACAGAGACAATGACAACAAGGAAAGAAAGGCAGGAGAGTGAAACACAAATTCTGTACTATAGACCTAATGGTGAAGTGAAGGTCTCTTCTCCAATTACAGTTGATTTTTCAGGAAGGGGGACTTAGAACTTAGACACATTAATTCTGGAAGAAAGGAATTTACTCTGTAAGACTTAGAGATCTGACACTGACTGAACCCCACCCTAAACACACACACATACACACATATAACTTCATAACACATTCCCTCTGCTCTCCTCTATAATATATTTATAATGTATAATATATATAGTATATATATTACACAACCTACATGGGTTATATATAGATTGTTATATATATATAATATATATATATATTATATATATAATGCCTATGTTTACAGCTCTTTGCCTTTCAAGTTTTAGATTCAAGTTTTTGACCCACTTCGAATTGATCCTTATATATGGTAAGATAATGGATCAAATTGCAACCCTTACAAGGTAGATATCCAGTTTTATCAGCACCATATGTTAAATGGGAGATTATATTTCCAATGTATGTTTTTAGAAACTATGTCAAAAATTAGGTTACCACAGGTGTCTAGGTTTGTTCGGGATCCTCAAGTTTATTCCATTGGTGTACACGTGTTTGTGTGTTGGTCATATTGTATCTGTCACTATAGCTCTGTACTATAATTTGGAGTGAGGGATTGTGATATCCCAAGTGTTCTTTTTTTTTCAAGATCAAAATAAAAATTAAACTTGATGGAAATAATTAAATGTGTAGATGTTTACAAACACATAATGCCCTGACACTTTCAGAAGCACTCCTAATCAGAAGAAGAGACACTTCTGGAAGCAAATTTTAACAGTAAGTCCTAAGAGAACACAATAAAGAATTTAAATTTTCTTGTAAACTGTCAGGTTTTGTGCTTTGTGATTGTTTTGTTGTTGTTCTTTTGTTCTTTCTCTTTGAGACATGGTTTCTCTGTGTATCCCTCTCTGTCCTGGAACTGACTCCATAGATCAAGTTAGCCTTAAACTCACAGAGATTCTCTTGCCTCTGCTTCCTGCATGCTGGGATTAAAGAGGGGTGCCACCCCTACCCAGTTGTTGTTTGTTTGTTTGTTTGTTTTTATCGACCTATACATTTTCTTCACTCCCCTTCTTTCCTCCCCTCTTTTCTACCCTCTCCCATGACCCCCATACTCCTAATTTAGTGTCCTTTATGCTGACGAATGCTTTGATTATTCTCTCTCTCTCTCTCTCTCTCTCTCTCTGTGTGTGTGTGTGTGTGTGTGTGTGTGTGTGAGAGAGAGAGAGAGAGAGAGAGAGAGAGAGAGAGAGAGAGAGAGAGAGAGAGAGAGAGAGGATGCAATAAAACATATATACGACATGCATTCCAAAGGGAAGCTTTGGGGATATTAAAGGGTACTAGAGTGGGTCAAGAGAATGGATGAGAAGGGAGGAAGAGAAACAGTAAGAACAAATTTTGCTTGAAAATGTCAAAATGAAACCTTGTATTGTATATTGCAATAAAGTTTTTATAAAATATGTAACAGATTTTTTAGCATAGTCTTTAGGTTAATCCATGGTCTTTTCTCTTTACTATTCACTTTGGAATTAGACCCAATGCTGAGAAAACACAGAAAGTTTTCTTTCTATGTGATGAAGACCAATTCATACTATTATGAGATACTTATCCTTCTTTTTGTGAATGATAGCATTCTCATGAGTGTGAGAATGCTAACTATAGTTTTTTGTGGCTTTCAAATACACAGAACCTCTCAGAAGCATTTCTAAGTTCTCAGAGGAATTGAGTAGCCAGCGTGGAGCTTCTGGGGCTTACTTCCCTCTGGTCCCAGATTTCCCAGTTATCAGCATCATGAAGTAGAACAATACCTTCACAACTGATAAGACCACACTAGAATATTATCACTAGATTCCATAGCTTTCATCACTATTTTCTCCCTGTGTTGTACATAGCCTATGACTCTTGCTAAATACACAAAGGGATTAATCTGCTCTCTAGAGTATTGTGTAAAATAAATTTTAAAAGCAAGTATTTTAAAAGGGCTTTATGTTTTGCAAAATATTCTATTCTAATTTAAAGGTAAAATATTATACAGTCCATACTTATCACGCTTCTGCATATGGTTGTCATAGTAATACAAGTAAACATTATTTTTATATAAAACATCTGAAGATAACAGTCTCTGCTGGTGTTCTATTGATGTGAAGAGAACACATGACTGCGGACACTCTTATAAAGGAAAGCATTTAGTTGAGGCTTGATTTAAGTTTTAGAGGTTTAGTCTATCCTCATCATGGCTGGGAGCATGGTGGCATGCAGGTAGACATGATGCTAGAGAAATAGCGGAGAGTTCTACATCTGTATCTCTAGGCAACAGAACAGAGAGACTCTGGGTTTGGAATGGCCTTTTTGAAACCTCAAAACCTACCCCCAGTAACACCTTTCCTCCAACAAGGCTACCCCTTCTAATCTTTTCAGATAGTGCCCTGGTGACCAAGTATTCAAATCTATGCGCCTATGGGAGCTAATCTCTTTCAAATCACCACAGTAATTTTAAATGCTCCCTGGGATGAACCAGTAGAAGCGCTCCTGCAAATAAAGTCATGTCAGTCCTGGAAGCTAAAAGCACAGTTTAGTTGTATTGGTAATATTTTATCTAATTATACATGAAGGTTACAGAAAGCACCTAACTCAGTATATTATTCTTTGGTAGAATTTATAAGCTCAACAGAATAACCACATCAATGCAAAGTTTTGAAAGTGTATAGAGAAATACACTCAGCAGATTTTATTCCCATATACGTCTTTGAGAGAACTCTCATAGCACTTGAACTTAGAGTCAGATATACTGTGCCTGCAATCAATGCTATTAAGACACAGCACTGATAAACTATCTCGGATACTATCAACTATGGACTAAGCTGTGTTTTACTCTTTGGAATGGGTAATATTTTTAACAGTTATGATATTATGTTGACTTTCGACATGATGCCAGGGATACAAACAATATTATTCCTCCCAGCACAGAACAGCAGCCACAGGAACAAAACAATAATGTGTTTTTACTAAGTTCCTATTATGTGTGAGGTGCTACGCACACCAGTAGACATATACTTATATATCAAAAGACCTTTGTTTTTTTTAGGTCGAAAGGCATGCTATTTTCAGGTATTTGTGATGGGAACACGGGATGCAGAGTCAGTGTTAAGAGGCTAAGATGGCCTCCTGGGTGACCAACAACATGAGTGTTAAATGGTAAGTGGAGTCCTTCAGGGCAGGCCCAGAAAGAGCAGCTGAGGCATAGGAACAGTATGTGAGTATATGTAGATTTTAGGCAGAAAACTCTGGTGCCTGGATACACCCTCACCAGTGCTCAGTTTACTACAATACCGGAGGTTGAGGCACAAGAAATGAGAACTGGAGCATAAGTGGAGGTAAGAACGAGGCTGGTCCATCCTTGAGCCGTTTGGATGGGCATGGAGAGAGAACGGGGTTTATTTTAAAGGGGAAAATTTGCGTGACATTTTATTTCCGGAATGTGCAAAAAGAAGAGAGAAGGGGGGCATCCCATGGGAAGTATTGTGAGCCAATAAGAAGTGTCCAGATGCGATAAAAATACATTGTATTCATATAGGCAATTATCAAGGAATAAATGAAAATACATGCATTTAAAAAATAAAAACCATGGGGGAGCGGGGAGAAGACTCATATGTTGCCATTAACCAAGGGAGTGTGGGTGAGGGTTGTCAGGGGAGCCATGCAGGCAAAGGGATACATTTGGCTTTGGACCAGTTGTTGATGTGGAAATACTTATTTTTCTATAATTAGATTCTAGCCTGAATCCATGGAACAATAAAAAGGAAAGTAAACATGATCCTTAGGTATTAAAATTAGCAGACTGTGGCATGGGAGTCACCGTGACTGAATAGGAAAATATCTCTAAGTATTGACAGTCAGAAAGAATTAATATGTAATTATCCATATATGTTTATATATATATATATTTGAACTTAAATTGTATGTATGTGTGAAGTTCAATAAAATTAATATTTAGTGAAAGACTCTGTCTACCATCATCCTGCAAGGAACTGATGTACCTTGCACAAAGTACCACACCTGCAGACGCAGGAATTTCACGCTTTTCTTTTGAAATAAATAAAATAATGAAAAAAAGAAAGAAAATTAAATGTACAGTTAAACTTCCAATAAATGAAAATATTTGCCAAGACTGAAGTCAAAACTCAAAGCTAGCGCGAAGACTGAACTGGAGCATGTTTTACCCGAAGGGGTCCTGTCTGTCACCAAGACTGGGAAGGAGGCTGACACTGAGATGTTCTCTGGAGAAAGTGAGGTCAAACTCAAGCGTAACAGGCTGTTACAAACGGAGCATTCTGCATGAACCTGGTGCCGCCCACCACAAGAACCAGACTTACAAATATTTACTCAACAGTTATTATCCTAAATGACTCATAAGTAATTATAATCACAAACCTATAATGTATGCAAATGAGAGCTCCGTATACAAACTACCAGAGAAGCCCTGAAGCTCAGAGTGAGAAATTGGGATGTAAATAGGTCTTGCTTCTTAAAAATGTATATGTTCCCAGATGGAAGGCAACTTTACCCCTAAAGACGCTTCCATAGCTCATTTTACATGAGACTTACAAAAAAAAAAAACAAAAACAAAAACAAAAAAAAACAACAACACCCTTCACTGAGAAGTATCCTTGAAGGATGACAAAAACCAAAAATCCACGGAGGTAATATTACCACTGTGCTGACAGGAAAAGAAAATCAAAATCATGAGAGTATTTGAGTATTTTTAGGACCAATTCAGAAGTAAATTCTTACTTGTTTCCGGAAAGTAGACTGAGAGAAGAAGGAAGGCACAGACTTTGAGGCAGTGTGCTTTAAGAGTGAGATATTTTTAACTGTGCTTATGTTCATGCTAACAAGAACAAAAAATTATGAGGAAGGTGAAAATTCATCTGAAAACTGTGGAGGGGGGAATGCGTGTTCAAATATCTCTGAGGAAATAGCGTATGAGTAGAGAAATTAGCTTTCAAGAGCAACAGAACTCTTGCAAAGAGATGAACACAATTGAGGATAGGTTGGCAGGGGGACAAAGAGAAATAGCGCTCTCCAATATCATAACATTGTCACACCTAATCCTGGCCCCACTGGTGGGATTATGTTACATCTGCTAATTTTAGAGAGGCTAAAACTTATCAAGCACACAAAGGAGCATTGAGACACAACCTCTAATGAGAAAATGATCGATAGAAACAGATCCAGCACTGGAAGGAGTAAGTATTAGTAGGAGTTGGGCTTAAACAACAGCAGTTCCTATACTTGAGAAACAGAGGAGAGACTAAGCAGGATAAGGAGCCGCATAAGGGATTAAGTAACAAGCACACAATATGTCACCTGCATGATTTGAACAGTAGGCAACAGGAGACAAATGATCCTAAAAATACAGCAACAGCAACTATTCAAAATAAAAGAGCAAATAATAGAAAAATGGTGAGGACAGCAAGCTGAGATACCATCAGAGTCTGGCATGTGTGCAACTAGGAAATAGCGGTTGAAAATATTCAAACTTGTTACAAAGAATAAACCTGCATATAGGACACTAAGCAGTAAATGATCCTGGCAACTAAATGCTGAGCATAACATGAAGAAAAATAATTATAGCCAAGTGCATTACAATCAAATTGCTTTAAGCAAGAGATAAAGACGAAATGTTGGCTGTGGCTACAGGAAGGAGGAGAGCGGTGGAATACAAAAGACTTCCGATAGACAGACGTATAGGATGGGAATATGGCTCACTTCTCTGTCCCAACAATGCACAACAGGATACAGTGAATTCTCCTACATTGTTTATAGGAAAAAAAAATCCACCATCCGTTGACTTGGAATATTGCCAGGTGGAAATCATGTTTTAAAAACAGGACAAAATAATGAATGTATTTAGGTACACTAAAGATCCAACATTCGTTAGTGGACTATCTGTCAAAGAGAAGGTTTTGTGAAAGCTGATGTCCTTCAGGCCCAAAGAAAATATTGCAGCATGAAAACCTGAAATTACAATAAGGCTGGGGTTCACCAGAAATAAACTGCACACAATTACACTCTTTCTGCTTATGGTGACACTCAGTAGCCATAATTGACTGCTGAAAACAAAACACTTGCTTGGGGGAAAAGAAGGCCTACAATGTAGTAATAAGGGTGGCGGGGCTGCGTTCCCAGCACCCTGGCCGCCTGCTCGGCTAGCTTATGCCCCGAAATAACAACACACAAACTGTATTCATTTAATCACTGCTTGGCCCATTTCCATCTAGCCTCTTCTAGGCTAATTCTCCTGGACTAGCCCATTTCTAATATTCTATGTAGCACAGCTAGGTGTGCTTACCGGGAAGATTCTAGCCTATGTCCATCCTGGGTCGGAGCTTCATCACTTGCGTCTTCCCGCCTCTCTGAGGCGTCTGCTCCCGAGAGGAGAGCTGTGGAGTCTGAGCTCACTTCCTCTTCCTCCCAGCGTTCTTTTCTGTTTACTCCTCCCACCTATCTTCTAACCAATGAGGGCCAAGCAGTTTCTTTTTATTCAACCAATGACCTTCCTCCATCACTACAAGGCCAAGAGACGAGCCAACCTGGAGTTTGCCTGTCGATGGGCCTAGCAACAGGCACTGTCAGAGGTCCTGATCATGCCTAACCAATGAGGGGTAAACACACATGCTGCCTATATAGTGCACTGGCTGTCAGAAAAAAAATGTTTACTTATAGTTGGTTCTATATGTCCCATCTTTAGCTGTTCTGCAACTAATTTCTTTAGGATTGACAGCTTGGGTTCAATTATAGGCCGCTCTTCCACCCAGACATCTTGATTTGAGAACCATGTCATTAAAATGGGTCTAGGAGACTTGATGGTGGTGGATTTCTTAGGGACAGTGGCCCTTAGAATTGGGGGTGTGACTCGTGTATAGGATTGCAAATTGGTAAACCTGTCTTTTCATGGACCCGAAGGAAATTCTGTCATTAGTAGCTAGGACAGCTCTGGAACCAGAGTTAAGGATGGTTATAAACCACCATGAGAATGCTAGGAATAGAACCTCAGTTCCCTGAAGGAACAATAATCACTCTTACCCACTGAGCCATCTCTTTTTTCCCCAAGTCAAACTACATTCATTTTTATTAAAGATATTTTCATAAACAGTTGCCAATTCTTTCAGGCAGGATGTGGACAGGCAATCATTAACAGTGCACAGAAACTTCCAAACTCCCTTCTTTTTCAGACTACCAGAATCAGAAAGCCAATGTAAAATGCTATACAGTCTTCATCTGATGCTATGAAGTTTGGGGAGGGCTTAGAGTACAGTTTGACATGTCACATTAAGGATAACTTTTCACAAGCCTATTCCGACTTTCAGAAATGAAAATAAAACGACAGAATTATAAATCTGAAGATCCATACTGTTTTAGAAAGGGAACTGCAGCTCTTTTGAGGACACTCAGTGATGTCACTGCAAAATCCATTTCACTCAGGACACTTGAAAACCAATTTTAGGGGTGCAGGTCACAATAGGTCTCTAGATTTAAGGGAATTAACTCTACGTTGATGGCAGAGGGAGAAGAGGACATAAAAATGAATACAGAGTTTTACCCATAACACACGCATTTTGTGCCATGATGGCAATGTATGACAACACTAGGAAGTCTCTCCTGGGAGCCAAGAGGAGTCTTTCAAAGTTATCAGAGAAAGATGTTTTCTTCTCATCCACCCAGCTTGGGAGACACTTTGTTAGTGACATGTGTTCCTTCCCTACAGAACAATCAAGTGTTCTGTATGCTAAAAATATACTTTTTAAATAAGCAACATAATTCTGTATTTTTATAAAACTTGATAAAGCATTTCAAACCTTTATGGTAACTATAGTTGTGATAACTGAACCATCCTTTTCTTGATCCCTGCGACTTCTCCTTCTTAAGAATAAGCTAGATTCTCAATAATATGGAAAATTGGGGAACACTCTTGATGCAGAGGAACCACAGAGATCTTGAAAATGTTATTTTTCTCACTAAAAAAAAATTGAAATTTTACTAAATGCATTAGTAAAAGTTAAAACATACTTAAGAAAGTGTTTATCTAAACAACAGCAAAAAACACCCTTAAATATAGCACAATTTGGAGCAACTCTGCATAGGAGTAGAACACAATTCTGTATAAATAATTGCTGTTCTTAATGGCTTAATGGCCAGAGTATTATAATCATGAAGAAATTAAACACTTAGTAAGTTTCCAGTTTTATTAGAGATGAGCATTTTTGTGATAATAATTTTAACAGTGCATATTGGCTTTCAAGCCTTGGAATATTTGCAGCAGTAAATAGATTAAAATTTAGTTAAACAGAAAGGTCTGTTTTTCACCGTTGATAATGTCAGAAGGGAAAGAAAGAGACAAGATTCTGATTAGAAAAAGCAATAAAATTTTATATTTATAACAACAGAAGCACACTATAGAGAAAATAAGACATACATATGTCTATAACTAATAGTGTTGTTGAAAAGTTCAATCCCCCTACTATAGCACAAATGCAATTTAGTTGATCATAGATCCATCAGGACACCCACAAATATCTCCCAAGAAAGAGTGGAAGCCAAGAGCAGAATGGGGACTTTATGAATATAAGCATCTTTGTGTGGTTTTTCACAAAATCTGTAGCTTGCTTTCATTTTTTTTTTCTAACAAGGTAAGAAAACGGCTCATAATATACCCCCCTTTTTTTTTTACTTGCTACAAGGTCTCCTTGTTTTCCATATAAACAGTCAGCAACTTTTTAATTCTTTCTGGTTTTGTTCTGGGAAATTAGTTGTTTATGAGTCAATATACAAATATATAGAGAAACAGATATAATAGCATATATAATATATTATATACATAGAGATAGAAAGATGACAAATTGATTGATAAATAGATAATAAAAGGTAGACGACAGCTGGGCGGTGGTGGCGCATGCCTTTAATCCCAGCACTCGGGAGGCAGAGGCAGGAGGATCTCTGTGAGTCCGAGGCCAGCCTGATCTACAAGAGCTAGTTCCAGGACAGGAACCAAAAAGCTATGGATAAACCCTGTCTCGAAAATCCAAAAAAAAAATGTAGATGACAAAATATTGGCTGACTTTCAGTCACAAACATCAAGTAATGGAACATTCATTGACTGATGTAAAAAGTTACACTTCAATCTCATGCAAAATACTAAGTCAGTTGCCATTTCTTAAGGCAGAAAACTTTAGTCATCAAATATTGTCACCAATGAAAGCTGGATGGAACAGTTGAAACAGTAACTTATTTGTAACAATTAGTTTTATCTTTTTGTACATTTGCACATTTTTTGATTGTTTGACAGATTCATACATTTGAATTAGTCATTCTCACCATTCATCTCCCTCTTTCGCTGATACCTTTCTCAACAAGGCACCATTTGACTTTCAGGTCTTTTGTTGTTGTTCAATTAGTTCCCTGCCTGAGCATGGGTGTGAGTAATGTCCCAGAGCAAGAGCAACTCACCAGGGGCTACAATACTAAAGAAGATTATACTTACTCCCCAACAATAGTTCTCAGTAGTCTTCAGGGAAGTGTGGGCCACAAGAGTCAACACCTTTTATAGGCATCCACGCAAAATATTAATTTCTCATAAAAATATTCCACATAGAATTATTTATAAAACAGTTTCTCAAGATAACTTGTATTATGAATGCCGCATTTTCAATAAACACCTACAGTAGAGGAGGTTGTTTTGGGATTCAAGGTCCTCTCTATTTTATCTTAATGAATTTTCAATTTTATATTCCTTTTTCTGCTGGAATCATTTTTCACTGCCACAATGAGGCCATTTGTATCTGTCTACCATGCATATGCTCATTCAAAGTCATATTGAGTATTAGTGGTATTAGGGTCACTGGAACCATAGTTTCCAAGAAGGTATAAAACACAGTTGCATCATGGAATATACAACAAAGGGGACTTATTCAAGAGTAATGCATATTAAAGCCCACTGTGGTCAACAGCATCATGGAGAAGCCAAAATCTACGCTGAAGGAATATGGATGTTTTAGTCACATTAGCTAGCCTAACACTGTGTCTCCAGTGCAAAGTTATACAGTACAGAACTTTACTTGAGAAAAGTCAACTCCATATAGAGTGGTCTTGAGGGAGTCCTCTGAAAGCAACGAGGCAATGGATTTCGGGTCCTGTACCAAACTGGGATGTAAAGAGCTCCTATTCAGGGACCGTCGAAGGCTCACTCACACCCTTCCTGACCTTCATCCTGCTTCCTAGATTTGCCAAGACAGGCACGTGATCCTTTGTGTTTAGGTCTTCCCGTGTGTGCAAATGCATTTTCACATATAGAGAAGACTGTGTGTTAAACTTCCGTGCACCAAATAGTACCTAGATAATTTTTCTTTTAGATAAAAGATGATTAACTCTTAACACACTGATTCAATTAATATTACTGACAAGTTGCTGATAATGAGCAATCCAACAGATTTCTCTATTAATAACTCATTTAAAAACATTGAAAGTTACTAATTAATGCTTTTTAAATTATTATCAGTTGCTCGATGCTAAATAGACATAACCTCTGAAGAGCCGGGAGAGGCAGTTATCCTCTCGTTTAATTCTTTTTGACAAATTATGAAATTTTAAACCAGAACCTAGGAGATGCTCTTGTCAATCATGTAGGGTTGTTTTGACAAGTTATTATGTCTACAATAAAGGTTTAGAAATGATAAGCTTAAAACAGTTAAAATTTTCAACTGTGAGTTGTAATTTGTATTATGAGAATATTGTCTTCCTGTATGGGCTGGGTACGTAAAAGACAGATGATAATATTTTATTCCATAAGATGTTAATATGATACTTCATTCCTGGGTAATCTTTCTATAAAAGTGGCACCTTGTTGCCTCTGATTATAATTTCGAGATCTCTGCATCTGATAGCTGACCATTTTATATTTGTATTTGTCGTGTGTGTTGTTCACACTTTTGAAACAGGGACAACGATGACTAAATAATCTCTATCTTTTAGCAGCTGTCAATCTCAACCAGGCAGCGTTTGAGCTGTGAGGTGACTGGGGATCACACAGTACTCTAGGTAGCACAAAAGGCTCAAGAAAATATACCGTTCCTGAACTACAGAGTGAAGGAACATCTGAGAGAAATGCCTACTGCTTCTTAAGGAAGCAAGGATATTCAGAGACAGTGTCCACTGGTTGCCACACGGTCTGAAAGGACTATGGAGTAGTACTCCCTACAATTACAAAAAAAGTAGAATCAAAGTCAAGTAATAAATGAACAATTTGTCATATGATCACATAACCTGGTTACACGCAGGCAGTTGGCACAGGATATTCTGGTTGAAATGTGTTCAAAACAGATAGAGGGCTTACAGCCTATCGGGAAGTTCACTTCCTTAAATTTGCTTGTTTACTGTGCACATGACTTGGCTTGAAAAGCCTGTGCCCTTGATGAGGAGATAAAACTCACAGCCAAAGCATGGCCAGGAAACAACTGATAGGAAATCAAGAGCATCTTTTCCTGGGTTTTAACCAAGGATTAGTCATGCGTCTTCCTCCTGGTCTCACTGGGACTCTGAGGTCATCCAAAAGAAAATCAACCAGAAGAAAGATTGGGGATGAGCCTCCTATAAATGAAGAACATAAAAGCAATAAAAAATAATAATAATCCACTATATATACTATTTGACTAAAAGTAACCCTGAAAAGACAATCAGGAAAAAGAAGCCATAGAAAAATAAAGAGGCTGATCGTCCTTAGACAGCAGACTGAGTGACGTGATGGTCCCAAGAATCTACCGTGAACATGCAGGGTGCAAGTCCTTCATAACGAAATCTTTGATTATCCTTTGCAACTTTGCCAAGTACAAAATAATTTAAGTAATCTTTTAAATATTTGTTTTATGGTTTCTAATTACGTGTGTGTGTGTGTGTGTGTGTGTGTGTGTGTGTGTGTTTTCACATGAATGCAGGTTTCCAGGTTTCCATGGAGGCCAAAACAGGGTATCTGATACCCTGGAACTGGGACTACAGGCAATTTTACACCACCTGACATGGGTACAGGGAGCCAATTTCCCATTCTCTGTAAGAGCAGTATATGTTCTTAGCCACTGGGCTACCTCTTCAGCCCCAATTCAAGTAACCTTGGTTTCTGGGGACACAAAAGTAACCTAGGGACCTGTCACATGGGAAGCAGAGGAAATAGCCTTTGGGGGGACTCTGCCATTCCCATCTTGCACACCAGTTAGCATCTCTCTACAGGAGACAGAGGCTTAAGGTCTTAGACACAATGCCTAAAGACAACATGATATTTGGAAACTCTCCCTACATGGGCTCAATTAGGCTCTAGGCCTCTGGATATCACCATGCAGACATTCATTTTCCCACAGTAGAAGAAGCAAGGTCACCCACTGGGCCAGTTCCCATGGGAGAGTTTGACAGAGGCCAGAGAGAGGACACAGTTGAATGTGATTATGTTGTTACCAGGGCAAAGGACTGCAAGTCACAATGAAAGCGGTGCACCTGCTGGGTTTCATTCGGTCACCCAAGAAGGGCTTATTTGTATTTCTTTCCAGTGTTAACCCAGGTTAACCAAAGTGACAGCCTTCTTAAAAACCCAAACCTTTCATTGTCCTATCCTCGCTCCTTTTCTATTATTAACGTGATTAGTTGTATTGTTATAATCTGACGCGAATAACAATAACCCTACTGGCAAAAGTCCCCAAACCATATTTGACTATAGATATAAAGTTGGTTCCCACTCAGTAACTTAGGAAATTAAAAACACTAAATCTACGATTTTCTCCACCGGGACCTAATCCAGTCCAATTTAGAGGCTGAGGATTTATAAAGCCTCCTCTGAAAGAAACGGGGAAATGTCAGCTACAATTTCTTGCTAGAGTTGAACTGAATCTATTAACCTTGCCCAGAGAATATAATGTTACAGTTATCTCATTTACAATGTTATTGTATATGATTTATGGCCACGGTATCAAGCCTCAAACTAGGTTTTGTAGTTTTAAGTTAAATTTACATGTCTGTAATATGAATGGCTTTTTTCCTTATTCAGATAAAAAGATATTAAAAAGTGATTTATAACATTTCAGTTGGGTGGGAATATACAGTATGACTTAGTCTACTGAGGGGGAAAACATTAGTTAGACAGCTGTTATGAATATGTATGCTCACACTGCTTAATGCTTCCTGCCTCTTAATAGATGCATGGTTATCAGCCACTAGACATCTTTTGAATTGCATTATATTTAGACTACAATGGGGCACAAATCTATATGAAAATCAGATTTGAAAGAACAACCAAAGGGACAAGAAGAAAATATATCTTCCATGCAGTTCACCTCAGATTACAAACGTGAAAACTCATTTAGGCAATTGGCCTGACCTAACTCCATATACCACAGTAGGCTTCACGATGTCGCACAAAAGCACCCTGACAGTGTCACCGTTATTGAAACCCAAGAGAGTCTGTGGAAGCTTGAAACTGGGGCTGCTGTGCTGCAGTGGAAATGGTTGTTATGATGGTGCTTCAAAGATACCATGACCTGCTGCTGCTGCTTGTCACTAACAGACTGAGGATTTAGCTAGCACCAGGACCAGCCAATAGACTACGCCACTGTGCTGCAGAGTGTAACAGAGGGCAGTGTTACCCTGTGTATCCTCTACACAAATCATGTGACATTCTCAAGTACGTTCAAGCTATAAGACATGAAATGAATTTAAAAATTTGAGTGCAATTCGAAACGAAACCTTTGCTTCTTGTCCTTCCCATTGGCAATGAGTATACATCTCGGCTATGGGAAGAGTTGTGTATGCAGCATCTCCGATGCCTCTGATTTGGAATCATTAACAACGAATGATGCATTCTGCATGGCCATGTTTGGACCTTGAGAGCCCGTTTGGGGGATCTAATGGGAGTGCAACCAGCCAGCCGTACACTCTCGCTGAAGCAGGCATTCCACTACTGTGAAAGGTCGCCCTTTCCCACAGAGCACTCACCTTCCAGAAAAACACACATGGGACAAAAAGAAACGGAGCAGACAACCAAATAACCACGACTGATCAGCCTTTTCAACTGTGGCAGTCAGTGAGGTACCAGACAGAAAGCCAAAGTCATGATGTTGCACAAGGGAGGGATCAAGTTTTCTTAGGAACCTGGAGTGTGAGACAGACACAGAAAAGTGCTGCCTTTCGTCTTTCCGTTCTGGAATCGTGGCATCCCCAGAGTCACAGTGGGAATGAGCCAGCATCTTGTCATGTTCAGGGGCACCCACAAAATTATCCCCATTTTGCAGATGCATCTGGGAAGGAACATGAAAGGCATTAAGTTTAGAGTGTGCTCACGACCTAGGTAGACTCCGATAAGGACGCGCGCTCACACCACTCTTGAATATGTCTACTTGAGCATCACCAATGCCCTGAAGGAAAGAACTATTCTCATTTTCTAAAAGCAATGCTTCTAACAATGTTGCGTGGGTATGAAATGTCATACAAAAAGGCAATTGCTTTATTGCTTAGAATTTATAGGTTTTAATTTTAATATGTCATTATATACAGCAACATACAGATTGGTAAGTATCATCTTTCTCAGTTGATTGTTTTCATCATATTTTATACCTTTTCTAAAGCACATATTTCTTGCCATGACTATTAAGCATTCTCCTTTCTCCCCATTTGTGTTGATCTGGTTTCTGTTCACACAGTCCTGCACTGGGCACCTTGCCATCAGCTCACCTGAGCTTCATGTTGTCAGCATAGCATGAGGTGTTATTTCTTAATGCACTCTAGCATTAGTGAAGGATGCAATATGATCATATTCACTGCAAGGATTGCAATACATTATTTTATTGTTCCTCTCATATGTTCGTTTTTTCATATTTCTCTTTTTATTTGTTTCTAAGTCAGTTGATGGCAACTCCCTGCCATTTATTATATCCTCCTCTTATTGATTCAGAAGTTTAGCTATGGCTTGTTTTTGTTTTGTTTTCATTTAATTTGTGAGTATTTTTCTTTTACTGTCTCATATAGCAATATGAGCTAAGTGCTCTGTTAGCATGTTAATTTTCTTTCTTGACTAAAAAGTCAGGTCTGTACACTGAAACTCCTAGATTCCCCTGGAGCTAGGGGTGGTACATAAGATGCCAAGAGAGACCATTGTGTTATGCGAGTGTCTTTGGAAGGAACTAGTTTAGTTGGGCATGATGCTGTCTGCCTGTCCTCACGCCCTCACCTCCTGTGATGGCTGAGCCCTGAAAATCATTCAGAAGCATGGGGTAAGTCTGTAAATCCTCACACGCTATGTACGGCAGAGCCAAAGGATGGAGGGTATGTGGGTCCTGAAGATGGACTGTGATTTGTTGGGGCAGTCTTGGAAATTGCTGGACTTCTGTGTAAAAGAGAAAGTAAGAAAGACAGGTTTGTTCAATGAGTAGGTTTTATGAATGGAGGCCTCTCTGGAGCACGTGCAATGGCTATTCCACAATCTTCGTTGGCTGAGTTTTTATTGCTCCAAGTGATACTGCTTGAGCTGTTGCTTTTCTTTTCTTACAAGTTTTTGTCTTTCCTGGATCTCCCCTCCCCCGCAAAAGATACTGTACAATTAGAATACCTCTATAACTCAGCTCTGTGGCCTCACTGCCAAAGGCTTTCCAGCTTGCTTGTGTCCATTCTTCTGTCCACATGTTCCTGAAAAACCATTAAAAGTTTTCTTATACAAGTTTTAATTACAGGAAGGTTGTTTAGAACACGCATCATTCAGTTATCCAGTGGCTCATGAGACCAAAGCCCTGCTTTCCTCCCCGTCTTCTGCTTCCTCATCACCTGCTCACGTATCTATTCTGAAGGGACTTATCCTTTTACAGACAGAGTGGTTGAGCAATAAGCCTTGACATCTTGCATGGCCACAAGTAATTTCCCTTCATTCTGATAGATTCGTGATTGATTGCAATTTAAAATCCGAGGCTCTTGGATTTCAGCTCCCATTTCTCAATGTCTACAGATGCTTGCCACTGCCTTCTAGGTCTGAGTGTTTGAAGTGGCATTTAGTGTCCTTTGTTCACTTTTAAAACCCCTGTTGTTGTTTGTACTGTTACTTATTGGTTGTCACTTTCTGTTTTTTAAATGACTTTAGATTTAATATCTTTATGTATCTCTATGTAATACCAACTTAAATCTTTAGAGATGCTTCCATTTACTTTGTCTTTTATTATCTCTATATTTTAACAACTTTCCTTGCATGTGATGATTTTTTTCCAAATACATAATTTGGAAAACTTTTCTGCGATTTACCTATAATCTTCGGGTGTACTCTCCTCTTTCTGTGTAGGTACACAGAAGCTGAAACTGGCTTGACCTGCACTGGCTTACACTGTGGAACAGAGGATCCAGGTGAGAATAAGCAGAGGGAAACGAGATACTTTATTCTGGACCATATGATGGCAACACAGTCTGTTTTCTCTCTGATTTCCAATATTTTACTCGTTGGATAGGCATTTTGCTGGTATTACTTACCTATGGAATAGGAATAGAGCTGCTGGGGTCTGGTTACTGGATGTTTAAACTTCCTGTTGACCAGTTTTTCTCCTGTATCTGATCCACACTTCCTTCAGTGCCTGAGTTCCAGGACTGTCCTTTCCCACTCTCTCCAGAGGAGAGTACTTTATCTCCCTAAGATAATATTCACTTTCTCTCTTTGTATTAGGGCAAATGATACCAGGCTCTCTAGCAATAGGGAATTTGTGAACTAAACTCAAATTTAGATTATTCAATAGGATGTGTGGTTACTTTGCTTTGATTTGGTAAAACCTATTCATCTGTCCACTGGCTTAGACTCATTGCTTTGGTCCTGACCTCTGTTTCACCTCACTCTTACAACCCAGCATTGACCCAACAACTGTGTGTGTGTGTGTGTGTGTGTGTGTGTGTGTGTGTGTGTGTGTGTGCGCATGTGTGTGCGTGTGTGTGTGTGTGTGTGTGTGTGTGTGCGCATGTGTGTGCGTGTGCGTGTGCGTGTGCGTGTGTGTGTGTGTGTGTTTGTGAAGTGACCACAGATAACGTCCAACTGCCCCAGCTCTTCGGCTCTACTCAGTCCCCACATGGGTCTACTCAAATTGCCTTCTGCTCATTTTCTCGTTGGACCCCCTGGATCCTCTATTCAGTTCCCACCTTGAGTTCCTGCCCTGGTTACTCTTTATGACAGATTACAACGATAAGATAAAATAAACCACTTCCTCTCCAAGTTGCTTTTGCTTTTAATATTTGTCACAGCAACAGAGACCTAAGTCAATAATTTTACTTTGTAAACTTTTAGCAAAATAATTATAAACAACATAAATTGGCATGTAACTTAACTCATAATAAAATATACTGATTAGTTTTTGTTAAGTTGACAAATGCCTAGACATTTCTGGGAAGAGTGAATCTTGACTGAGAAAATATCTATACCCCATTCATTTATAAGCAAGCCTGTGGGGCATTTTCTTGATTGATGATTGATTACCGGAAACAATGCCACCCCTGGGCAGGTGGTCCCCGGTTATGTAAGAAAATAGGCTGAGCAAACCATGAGGAGCAAGCCAGGAAGCAGCCCTCCCCCATGTTCTCTGCATCAGTTCCTGCCTTAAATTTCCTGCTCTGACTTCCTTTGGTGATTGTCTGTGAAATGAAAGTATAAGCCATATAAACCTTTTCCTTCCCAAATTGTTATTGATCATGGTGTTTGACGACAACAATTAAAAAAAAAACTAACTAAACATCAGTCATTTCAATATGCAAAGAGAAAGATAAAGGAAGGGAGGATGCTGGAAAGAGGGAAGAAAAGAGGAAACAAGAGAAGAAATTATGTCCAATTGGACTGGAGTGTTGGCTCAGGGGTCAAGAGCACTTGTTTCTCTTGCAGAGGACCCTGGTTTAATTCAAAGTACCCACATGGCACTTCACAACTATCTGCCACTACCCTTTCTGGTATCCACAGGCCCTAGACACACATGTGGTATACATCCATACACACAAGCAAAACATTCATGCATAGAAAATAATAAAAATTACCGAGGAAATAAAGAAGAAATTATGTCCAAATCATTTAAAATTTTCTTTTTTTGTATGCTAGCCTCCTTCAACCTGTATGCCTACATTTTTATTCAAAAATAATTGTTTTTAAAAAGAAAATAGCCTGTCCCTGTCCCGTTGCTTTTTCTAGAAATATAGACACAGTGTTTCTAAATCCTGCAAAAGTAACACCAGACACTGAGCAAGTCATAAGCTGCATTATTTAAGGCATTCATTCCTCTCTGCTATGGTGAACAGAGCAAACAAATGAGATGGGTAAATAGCAAAAGGTGTGATGCACTCGGTTTGGGGGTTGCTAACCTATCTATGGGCATGGAGTCAGCACAGCCAAGCATGCTGAAATAGATCACAATGGTGTGATGAACGAGAAGGAGCTTGTAGCCACGACAGACTAAATCTTAAATATTCACAAATAATAAATTTCTCTTCCAGTCTCTAGTAATGGGGTACCTATTGTGACACCATTAACCACTGGCGCACGCATTTTGATCCTGTGTGACCTCTGCCACAGAGACAGGCATAAAACCCACAGCTACGCAGCGACTCAGCAGTAATATACAGCTATTGACCAGGCAGACTTGCCCTCCTGTCTCTGCAATCAATCAAGCGTATGATGGGTCAGTAGGTCTTAAAACTCTTGAGTGCCGCTTTCTATCGCAGAGTCTGGCACTTGTAGCCACGCTGTCATCCAAGCAGGCTGATGTGGCTGGCATACATAGTAAGCAAGAGAGGAATGGCCATGCAAACCCCAGGAGGCCAAGGTACCAGTAAATAGCTCGGCACACCTACCATTAGAAGTGTAAACATGTGCCCATACTGCCCCTTTGATTCATGTTATAGTTTGAAAACTGATTAAACAAAATTTGTAATTTTAGCACCTTTGCTCAGTGAGACTGTCCTGCAGCCGTAGGGGTCAGATTTTCTTGCAGCCACCGCAGCAGGTAATCTCCTACTGTGGTGGATGCCCAAGCTACCCAATTCTCCCAGGAAGTTAACAAAGTCTGTAGTTTAGACATGACTGACAATTGCTGATTGGATTTAGATCAAAAGGCTGAATCTGCTTTATGTCCTGATAATACAATATACTCACAACGAAGCCTAGAAAGACATCAGAGTTGAATGGCCTAAGCACATCCAGTCAGTTTTAAAAGAGATTTGGGGACTTGTTATCAGTTGGATGACTTAAAGTCCTTCTAAATGAACTAACAGCAGTGGGCAGACCCATATACACACAGTCATACACATGAGTACACACTTTGCTTTCTTAATGCAAAGACAAGAATTGAATACAACATTGAATTCTGAGGCAGAAAACTCCACTAACCCATAGCTCATAGATATGTCAAGTGTCTTGGCAAGTCTTTGCTTATGGTTATCCCTGCCTCCTGGATAGAATTTTGGTTAGATTATATGCTTTTAGCTTCCTCAATTTAAATCATTGAAAGGACAAAAATATCAGCCCATTAAAAAGAAAAATATTGTATCTTTTCAAGTAGACATGTTTTTCCAATAATAGAAAGTGTTAGTTTCAAATATTTAGTAGTCTAAGTATTGAGAGGTAGGATATCTTTTGGTAAACATTTCTTTAATCTCTCCTACCAGAATTTAATAAATCAGCTGTTCTCTTCTTAGTACAGAATGACTCTTCATAACAGACATATGAGTCTTATATTAGAGCTCTTTTTCCTTCCATGAAATCTGCCATGGTAAGATTTTTGTATGTTTATAGAATTGAGTTTTGATATCTTAAATCTCCAAACTAAGATGCTAACTTACTTTTGACATTCATAGGAGAATGATGATTCAAAATGGATATAGCTTGGGGAATTTCATATCATATTTAAAATTATCATATATAGAAGGAAGTTTAACAAAACTGACTGGAGGCTAAAACTAGGCATAATTGTTACATGGGATGCACAGAGACACTAAAATTTACCATAACCAATTATTGCCAGGTAAAGGGACTTGTGAAAAACTGCTGAGATTATAGATGAAAATGATGATGGCCGTGGGACACAGCTCGTCCAGAAAAGTGTCTGTCATTCAGTCATGAAGACCTGAGTTTAATGTCTAGAACACATGTTAAAAACACAGGTACATGCCACCATATTGTTTTCTAGTGCTAGAAAGATGAAAACAGGCAGACCCCCCCGCCCTCCGAGCCTCACTGACCAATCTCTAGGTCAATGAGAGACCTAGATGTCTCAAAAATAAAATGAACAGCATCCTGAGGAACGACAACTGAGGATGACCTCTGAATTCCACATGCTTGCATGAATGCATGCATGGACATACACACCCACGTGTACATATATTATCACACACATGAACATGTACATAAAACTTACACACAAAATGATGATGTGCTAACAAGGATGGGCTATCCAGCAGAACTATAGAGTTTTTGAGCATGAGACCATCAGTACTTTACTAAACACTAATCCTGCCACCAAGGTCCCTTAATTTCTTTATGTATCTTTTGTCCAGCTTATCACTAGGGTGTGACTTTTATGAAGATTCTTCGGATAGATGGGCTGAAGAAAATAGCCTACTTACAAATACTTATTAGTAACCTCCAAAAAAACAGAATATATTATGCACACATTTTCCTCCCTGAAAAACGCACCTAGCAACCTGTTAACAGTCTAGGACCTCCCAACATCTAAGTGGAGCTACAAAAACACTGCAATCCAAACAAAGAAATAAGTTTCTCTTCCCCTTCAGAACCATCAAACTTAAACAGATCCTAGGCATTCCTGCCCCGTGTACCAGAGCTGCAGGAAGAGGAAGACTTGGTATTATTTAATAATGTGTTCCCTGATAAAATGACCATATGTTATGCTTCAGAGGAAAACAACATAGCCAAGAATATGTGGTCAGCACAAACTAGACTCCATGT